>NC_056744.1:573326052-573608552 GCF_019279795.1 Protopterus annectens | reverse complement strand
TGCAGCATGTAATATATACTGGTTGAAGGGGTCTGGAACTTTTGTGCAAAACGAAAATCGTCTGCTTTTTGCATTTGTGCTGAACCACTGCTTTGTATTGAAATAGATAAATAAATTACACAGATGAATAACTTTCAGCTGTTGAACTGTATGAATTATACATTTGCCCTTGTTACTAGGTCACACAGATGTAAATGGCATTTTGATATTTAAAGGGTGTTGCACTAAGATGGACTTTTCTGATGACTTGCTTTCCATGACTTTGGATACTGTTTGTAAAGAGTTCCCACCATCCCAGAGCACCAAATATAAGTTCTTACTGTAAATGGGCTCGTTCCATTTCAGACTGTTCTTCGAAAGCAGAAGCAGCATGACACACTAGAAGTGATACATCAAAATCACCATGGCGTCGCAGTCCATCTGTATCTTTGTAAGAACCAGAGCTTAAAAAATAAAATGGAAAGACAATTACTCTGTACAATTCTATAAAAAAGTAGACATTAAAAACATTACAAAAAATAAATTCAGAATTGTGTGCTTACTTATCAAAGATTGCTCTTAAAATGTTTTGTGACATTAAACAAGGTGATTAACACATCTGATCCCAAACTCTTTCAGGGAAACACAAACCTTGCAGTTACATCTTGAAGATCGTCTCATTTTAACTGGTTGGTACAGACGCACTGAAATGTTCAGATGCTACAGAAAATGCCACACTATGACTGTGCAGTTATAGCAGCCCATAGGCATCAAAATAAAGCAGTTGGCTGTGAAAATGTAAAGAAGGCCAGGATACAACATAAAATTACTGCTAATACAATATTCTGCATCATTTAATTTAGATTTCAATTTTTTATTAGTTAAGTAATGGCCCACAGACCCTTTTCAGCCACTACCAGGACACAAAAGTAAGGTTACATTATTACACATATATGGAGAGTTTAAAGTAGTAAAACAGGAAATCAGCCTTCCCACAGGAAACCCATGCCTATCCAGGTTGTTCTCTAACTTGTGCCTACTATTCATACAATATAGAATACTGATGGTAAGGAGCACCACTGCCTGCATTAACTGAAAAACTATTTCATTTATTTTTTTTTATTTGAAGTCTTTGGCTGACCATTAGCTGACTAGAGAATCACTCCTCGTCCACCTGCAGCCACCTTAGCCTCCCCCAGGCTAATCACAATCCATGTCCATGCGATGCCAGAAAGGAGCTTAAGGAATCTGGAGCAGTGTCACACTGCAGACAGAGCATGTGCTTTACCAATTTTTCCCACTCTCCGTGCACTCACTTCCCATGCCCAGGAGTTGGCATGCAACAGGATTCCCAGTATTTTGACCACACCTCCACACATGGTTCATCCTGAGAGTCCTCTAAAATACATATATCTCTACAACTCCCTGGTCTCTACCAAAGATCTACTGCAATGGTGCATCTAAAAGTGCCCCCTCCCCCAGGATGGGCTCATCCAGCCTCCCTGGTTGCTCTGTGAAGCTCCTGAGCTTCTAACAGAACCTGGATCATATGGGCCATATTCAGGGCTTTATCCCTCTATGTCACTAGTACAAGCAACTCCACAACTATCTGATCCACGACTGTACAAGGTTAATACTTTTAATTAACTTAATTAACTTAGTATATGTTTATGTACATAGAATATCTTGTAAGACAATCCTGTATAATCTTTGGAATTTGTTTTAGAATTCTATACTTAATGTTTGTACAGCTTTCCTTCCTGTCCCCATCAGTAAATGGGCTTTGCAGTAGGGATAATCAAAATAACAAGGCATAAGAAATTTATACATACATACATAAATAAATAAATAAGAGTACTTTGGCCTTCTGTTGCAAACAGATACCAAATTATACTTTTTGTCATAAACAGTAAAGTATCTCTGTTGCTCATACTTAGGGAAACTGCTGCAGCAAAGTACACTTCTGTGGACTTCTACAATCAGAAACAGTGAGCATTGCTGTATTCTTTTACAAGTATGTGGTTGTAGCTCCTAATGCATTGCTTTATTTGTCTTAATTTTGACAATTTATACAAAATATTTTACTTCTCCTCCTCTGTAAAAACTGGTGTGGGGGAGTGGACAATGGAATTAAGTTTAATGGCACACCATCTGACTCTACCACACAGTTACAGGAAGAATGGCAGTTTGTATTTCTGCAGCCCTGAATTCTGAGGGCTACAATTAAGATCACTGAAATATTATGATACATGTGGCAGCATGGTACGGATTGGACTGTTAGGATAACATAGTGTGATAGATAGCTAAGGACATGTCCTCAAGAATTTTAACAAGCTGCAGAAATTGTAACTTGTTCATTACGTAATTCCTCGAGTTATACTACTTCCAGTATGTCACTTTTCATAAAAGTTAGATCTATGCTGTAATAGCTCTGAACATTCCTGACGTCTTCTCCCTGAAAGAGATCATGAAGTACTGCTGTGACATCTAAGAGTAATCAAACTGTCTGAAAACTCTATAAACAAAATGTGTTCTTGGTTAATATGCAATCTGCAGTTTCTTTGACAGGGATCAGTGAGGGGGTTATACCTCCTTAATTCAAAGGTACAGCAGCCCTGGAGCTGATTTATGTTAAGGACAAAGCTGCAGAGAGTACAGTCCCCTGCAGGGGGGGGGAGCAGAGTTTTTACCCACTAAAATATAAATATATACATTTTAAAAACATTTGGCAAATGCAACAAGGATGGCAAAGACATTAGTGATGCTGCCTCTCAGCACTTGGTTCTCCAGCTGGTTTCCTGGTCAGGTAGCCTTCTGTGTGGATTCTGCAAGTCCTCCTTGTATCTGTTGTTGCTACCTGTTTTTTTGTCAGATGCTCTGTTTCCCAAAGGCATGCAGTAGGTGAACTCTCCAATCTTCCAAATGCCTACATGCATATAAGTGTAAGTGTGTGTGTGTGTGTGTGTGTGTGTGTGTGTGTGTGTGTGTGTGTGTGTGTGTGTGTGTGTGTGTGTGTGTGTGTGTGTGTGTGTGTGTGTGTGTGTGTACATTCAGTGATAACCTGGAGTTCTATCACCGCTAGGTTTCTCTGTCTTGCACAGACTACTAGGACAGCCACTGAGCGCATCCAACAGACACACACACACACACACACACACACACACACACACGTGCACACACACAACCTTGAAACAGATAAAGTGGGAATCACAGACTGCATGAAGATAAATATGCTTTAGACAATATATTTAGTTAAAAGCCACATCCACACATGCTGTTTTCAGCAACTCTCCTAGATCCATACCATCTCTTTTACTTTTCTGGCAAACATAAACGTTAATTAAAGAGACAGGACAAAGTAAACGAGGCAAAGAAACACTGACTGGGTGGTAAAGGACAATGCTGATATATTCATGTACATTTTATAAGTAATAAACAAAAGAGAAAAACTACAGTTCTGCAAGTAAACTAGTCATAACAGTAGATGTTCTAACAGATCACTGTTGCAGTACCCTAAGCTAAATAGGTCCTTCTCAAGAGAACCAACAAAATTTCAAAGCTAAAGGCCAATTTCCACATGCTCTAACTGCCTAGAGCAGTGCTCCACTTATGGAAAGTTGGACAGCAAAAATCTTCAGAGGTAAGAGACTTAACAGAACAATGCTGGGAAACAAACCCAACATAAACTATATACAAAAAGGGTAATGCATCCACAACCTAGCAATATAAGAGAGAAAACATGAAAAAAAAAATGGTTGGAGGGAGGAAAGGATGCTGTAACAGTGATCTATTAGAACATCTAGGTTATGGTAAGTTTACTTACACAACTGTACTATTTTTGGTCAGAGATAACTGTTGCAGTAGCCTAAGCTAAATTGGTAGATTTGCAATAGCTCAGAAAACCAATAAAAGGAGGAGGCCAATAAGCTAAGACTCCAGAAGTTTGGAGAACGGTCCTAGGCACAGCTTGTTCTGGAACTGGAAAAAGGATCTATCATAGAATATGTTTAGAATCTACCTCTTTCCAAAAAGCCACTGAAAAAGCCAAAACCTTTATAGAATGGGTCCTAACCCTGCCTGGAAGTGGCTTATTATAATGAGTGTAATAAAAAAGCAATAGTAGGAGACAACTATCTAGAAATGTTCATCTTTGACATTGACTGTCCTTTCCTCTTAACCTCATATGAAAAAAAAAACACCTGATTAGCTTTCCTAAAGGCTCGAGTATTGTCTAGGCTGCCTATGCAAATCCAGAGTGTGAATAATCTTTTCTCCAATATTCTTTTATTTTTTTCAACACACTTATTAAATTATCATTTAAGATACAGGTACAAACACGTTAACAGAAAAAAATAAACCATTTTAACATATTTCATTTATAGCCATTGCAGATTACATATATGTTTTTTTCTTTATACAATTGTCATTGAGTCCATTACATAAATTACTCAATTCCTGCCTTCCCTCAAACTTCTCTCCTCCTCCTGAATATTATACTGCAGGTAATGTTCCCAGAAATTTCATTTATTTCTATACAATTTGTTCATTTCCTTTTTAAAGATTCCACTTCCAATTATTTTATCTTTTATACGATATTCAAAATTTCAAATAAAGTTGGTTTAAGTTATTTTCTAGTAACTGCTGTTTTGGCAGCTAGTAGAATTAAACTTAATAAGGCCTTATTATGTGCAGGCAATTCAGATCTTCTGTCACAGCTCAAAATAACTATTTCCTTAGTTACAACCATTTGCCCCTGACATATTTCTGACAGTGTACTCTGCAGGGAATTTTAAAAATTTGCCAACTCATTACCCAAAAACATGTTCCTGGTTATCTCTTTCTTCCTCACCACACCATTTGCTATCTACCTGAAGAAAAATCATTTGAAGCGTGCTAGGGATATAAAAATAAGTATGCAAACATCCTAAACCTTCTGGACTTTGTTGCAAACTTTAGAGCCATAAATACATATCCCCCATTGTTCCCTTGTAAATTGCTTTTCCAGTCTCTCTTCCCAATCTTTTTTTAACCTCCTCTGAGATTCTTATACTTCTCATGCAATATTTCATATGCACTATTAAATACCCCTTTTTAAACAGCAGCTTTTGTTCTACATTCAACTAAAAACGCTAACAAAGGTCGTTCACTTAGGACTCCTCCAGCCCTTTCTCTTTGCCTAAACTCTGATAGCAATCCATAATAGGGAAGGCAGTCTGTAACCTGCAGTCTACACTTCTTCTTGGACTCATCCCATTCTATTACATTCCCCTCTCTAGTTATTTCCTTCCATTACCTTAGTTCCTTTGCCAGTTTTCTCCAGTAAATTCCAGCCCCATTCTTGCCTATTTTCTGTACCCCTACTTGCAGCCATCCCTATTGTTAAAATCTCCTTTCTCCATTCCCATGTTGGCTTAATTCTCAGCATACCTTCTTCATCTTTATGAATATAATAATCTGTAAAGTTATTATTATCCTTAGGAATCTGCATTTCAAAATCCTACTCTTTTCTTAAATGCCCAACCATACATCATCATCCTTTTCCACTCTGAATTATAACCTTCTGCTTGTGTTATGTATGTCAGCATTAACTGTGTAGCTATAAAATATCCTTTCAAATCAGGTAATCCTAAACCATCTTGCTCTAGTGGGAGGATCAACTTATCACACGTACCTTTTACTCTCTTTCCCTCCCAGACAAGTTCCTTCAACTCTATTAATTATTGTCCACAACTTCTCCTCTGGTTGACAAAGATATGCCTGACCTGTATAGAAAACTAAAGGGAATAAACATTTTCACTGCTTGCATTTTACAATCTGACCCATAAACAAGAGCTTTCAGTTTCTCAGTTTTTGTATTACCATATATCTGGCATTCATCAGACCTATCATTGAGTACAATGCACCCTTTGGTATGTACCTAACCAGGCATATACAACAACTGGAAAGTCCACAGAGGTTCTTCACTAAAAGAATACAGGGCATAAGTAATATATGCCAGCTCATTCTGTAGTTCATGCAGAACGCAGCCTGGAATGTTGTCTGGACCCATGGATGCTGTGTTCTTGGCTTTGGAGAGTGCTGTCTTTACTTGTGCATCCATGATTACAGGGGCTTTGCATTCTTCTGGGATGTCGATAGGCCCTTTGGAGGGTGGGGGGGGGGTAAAGTTTGCACTGAACCTGTCTGCCAGCATGTTGGCAACATCAATTGGTCCTATAAATCTAGTGCCATTGTGCTGTAGCTCAGAGCAGATCTGAGTGTTGCCATTGAGATTCTTGACATAGCTGTAGAATGCTTTGTGGTTGTCTTTAGAATCAGTGGCAATTTTATTTTCATAACTAGCTTTGGAAGATTTTATGAGGGACCTCAGCTTCTTACTGAGAATGACCGGGGAGTTGCTGCAATCATGGGATTTTACTCTCTTTTGCAACAGCTTCTTCCTTCTGTTGTAGAGCATTTATGGCAGGGGACCACCAGATTGGCTTCCTTTTTATGGAGGATAGCGTCTTGGTTCTGTTGGGGATGGCATGGTCCATGCACTCATGTATGTGCTTATACAGTGCATCTGTAGAATATTCAGCAGTTGTGCCTCTATTTTCCGTCTGTCTGGCTGTCATGGTTAGCCATGTATGTCTTAAGCAAGAAGTTGGCTTTGGAGAAGTTTTTTACTGTGGTTTCCTTAATGGGGGGTGGGGGCGCAATATGGATGTCTAGGGTGATTAGCTTGTGGTCGAATCTGACCAGCGAGGAGTTGACCTCTGGCATGGAGCATTGGTTACCCATACTGGAAATGACTAGGTCCAGGGTATTGCTTCCCCATGTGGGGGTATAGACAACCTGATCCAGGGCGTTGAAATTTATGAATTCCAGAAAACGATGAGCAAATGAGTTAGTACATGAGTAGTTTTCCCATTTGATGGTGGGGTAGTTGAAATCTCCCATTATTAGAGTATTGGGCTGTACCTTAATATTATCCAGTATGTCAAGAAAAGTACAGTTTTGTACCTACCATAAATGTAGATGTTCGAAGATCCACATTGCTGCAGTCCTTACATATGGGTAGTCCGCTGTCCTCGGTCGGCCCGAATACCAAAGTATAAGGCTGACGTCGGTCAAGGCGCATAAAACTGACATCAGGACGTCAGGGTACAAATGCGCATGACCGACGTCATATCCTCAGTCTTTTCTTGCCCCAGATGTCAGAAGGCCCTAAAAAGAAAGGCCAAAGCCAAAAGACAACAAACAAACAACCAACCACCCCTGCACTAATCATATGTACAATATTTACAATATTTACAATATTCACAACCCAAACCACACAACCGCCTCTAAGTACAGAGGGGAAGGAGGGAGGGTAAATTGGACTGCAGCAATGTGGATCTTGAACATCTACATTTATGGTAGGTACAAAACTGTACTATGTTCTTCATCTCACATTGCTGCAGTCCTTACATATGGGTAGAATCCCAAAGCAGAGGTAAGGGAGGATGGCAAAACTATAAAGCATTAGGAGCTGCCAAAATGCCCTGTAAAATTGCAGTGGCAAAACCAGCCCTAGATTTAGAGTAAAGTGGAAGGTGGTAATGCTTAGAGAAAGTATGCACTGAACTCCAAGTAGCTGCCTCCAAAATATCTTTAGTAGCCACCCCTTAAAAAGCTGTAGAAGTGGCAGTAGCCCTAGTGGAATGAGGCCTAATTCCAGCTGGAATCTCCTTACCATGATGGGAATAACAGAAAGCAATACAAAACCAATCCACTTAGAAATAGTCTGTTTTGAAACAGGTTTGCCCTGAGAACCCAAAGCAAATGAAACAAACAACTGCTGAGACTGCCTGCACCCTTTAGTTCTGCTCAAATAATATCGCAACTGTCTGTGTACATCCAAAGTGTGCAAAATCTTTTCCCCTTTATTTTGGGGTTTGCATAAAAAGTAGGCAAATGAATAGTTTGGTTTAAAGCCACACTAGAAACCACTTTAGGCATAAAGGAAGGGTTAGTACGCAAAGACACCCTATCCTTGTGGAAAATTAGGAAAGGCTCAACCGCCATAAGGGCCTGTAATTCAGAAACCCTTCTCGCAGAGGTAATGGCCAACAAAAAAGCAGTCTTCCATGATAAATATTTCAATTCGGCAGTCGCAGCAGGCTCAAAAGGTTGTAGAGTGAGTTTCTCCAACACAAAATTGAGATCCCAAGCAGGAGTAGGAGCTCTACGTGGGGGTCTTATATTCTTTGCCCCTCTAAGGAATTGCTTAAACAAAGGATGAGAAAACAATGGTGGGTCACAGTCATAGTGAGCAGAAATTGCTGCAGCATGAACCTTAATAGAGGAGAAGGACAAACCTTTGTCCAGTAACTCAGTAAGGTATTGAAGAGCCACACTTAAATCAGGTTTAGAAACATCAAAATCCTTTGCTGTACTCCAAAATAAAAATCTCCTCCATTTATCTGCGTACACTTTCCTTGTACTAGGCCTTCTGGCCTCCAAAATAACATTCAAAAGTTGTTGTGGAAGCTGAGACCCTCCAGGATTCAAAACCGAATATGCCAGGCTGTTAGATGTAGAGAGTGAAGTTTGACATTGAGTAAATGACTGTTCTCCTGAGACAGCAGGTGAGGAATCAAGGCAAAGGCCATGGAGGCTCCGCACCAGACTTCTCAGTAAAGGGTACCAGTGCTGTCGAGGCCAATCCGGAGCTATTAAAATCATGTTTGGCTTGTCCTGTCTGACCTTCAGGAGTACCTTTGGGAGGAGAGGCAGAGGTGGAAAGGCATACACATGAAGATTGCTCCAATTGAATGAGAGAGCATCCACTTTCCAAGCTGTGGGATGAAACCTTTTTGTGCAAAACTTTGGCAGCTGGTAATTTAGTGGAGAAGCGAACAAATCTATGTCTGGAGTTCCCCACAACACTGTCAATTTCTGAAATACATGAGGATCCAATTTCCACTCGTGGGGATCCATAATTTGTCTGCTCAACATATCTGCTAAGGAGTTCTGTGCTCCTGGCAGAAACCTTGCCTGAAGATTTAGCTGTAAACTGAGAGCAGTCTCCCACAAAATCATTGCTTGTCTGCATAGAGGATAAGAATGCGCTCCCCCTTGCTTGTTGATGTACCACATGACAGTTGTGTTGTCTGTTAGAATCAACACCTGCCCTGGAAGAAGTAAATCCTTGAAAGCTATTAATGCAAATTGGACTGCTAACATCTCCTTCAAGTTGATATGTAGATGTTGAAGTCTGGCAGGCCACGTGTCTTGTACCCATTTTCCATTTAGATGAGCTCCCCAAGCTTTGTCTGAGGCATCTGTCGTTAGAATCTGACTCGCCTCTGGCCGGGTCACAGAGAGTCCCTTGTTTAGGTGACATTCCTGAGCCCACCACAAAAATTCCTTTTGAATGCAAGGTATTATCTGAATGACAGTGTCCATATCTTGGCAGTGCTGTGTCCATACATTTTTGAGATACCATTGCAGCTTCCTCATATGCAGTTTGGCATTGGGAAGTACCAGAATACAAAATGCCATGAACCCCAAGGCTTGAAGGACTGTCCTTGCAGTCAGCCTGGACTGACGAGATAATTGGTGGAAGTAAAGAGAAAGAGTCTTTTGTTTGTCCGGGGTCAAAAAGGCCATCTGGGATGCTGTATTCATTCTCACACCCGGAAAGCACATGTCCTGAGAGGGTACTAGACTGTACTTTATTTCGTTCACAGAATACCCCAGGCATCTTAACACTGCCATCACATACTGTAAATGATGAAGAAGTTCGTCCTTTCCTTGGGCCAGAATCAGGCAATCGTCCAAATAAGGATAGATTTGTATTCCTCTTAGCCTGAAGAAAGCTAGCACTGGAGCCAGAACCTTCGTGAACACTCTGGGCGCAGTAGATAAGCCAAAGGGCAATGCAGAGAACTGATAATGAGAAGTCCCAGCCCGAAAACGCAGATACTTCCTGCAACTGAGCCTGATAGGAATATGAAGGTAAGCCTCCTTGAGATCCAGAGTCACCATCCAGTGATCTTTGCCCAGCAGAGGTAAAAGCTGTTGTAATGTCAACATTTTGAACTTGGGAATGTCCAGATATGTGTTGAGGATAGACAAATCCAAAATTGGTCTCCACGTGTTCCCTTTCTTTGGTACTAGAAACAGGCGAGAATAAAATCCTAGGCCCACTTCTGGCAGAGGGACCGGTTGTATGGCCCTTATTTGAAGTAGTAGAGAAATTTGTTTGTGAGCCTCTAGTCTTTGCTGAGGAGGAACGTCCGGCATGCCTTTGAAAGGAGGCAAGGTATGGAAATAAAACTTGTAACCTTGGTGTATGATATCCAATACCCATTTGTCTTGGGTAATCAAATCCCAATTTTCCTTGAAGAGTGCCAACCTTCCTCCCAAAGGTGCTGCCAGGCAAGAAGGATCTGGCAGCTGAAAAGGTAGGTCATTGGGCCTGTTTACGAAAGGACTGGCCCCTGCCCTCACCCGAAGATTGTGCAGGTGAACTCCCTGTTCTAGGTCTGAAAGAACTCTGAGCTCTGCCCCTACCACGTCTAGATCTACCCCTAGACTGAGAATCATAAGAAGGATATGTCCACCCCTTAGCAGGCCAATTCCTACTAAACTTCGGAGGCTGAACTTGCAAAAAATCTTTAACAGCCTGCATAGACTTAGCCTTGTCTTCCATTTTCTTCAAGACTGACTCCACAGGTGAACCAAACAACACATAAGACTGCAAAGGAGCATCCAAAATCCTAGTCTTAACATGGTCAGATAAAGTCTGATCCTTTAACCAGGCGTGCCTGCGAAGAACTGAACCAGTGGCAGCCACCCTAGACGAGGCCTGTACAGCATCAAAACCACATTGTAATGAATGCTTACCCACCTGTTCAGAGACATGCACCAAATCTTGTAATTCCTTACACTCAATGCCTTCCGCCAGAGCATCCACCTTAGACTTCAATTTAGAAAGAAGAAAGTTTTGATATTTCAGCATATGAAACTGGCAATTCAAAGCCCTCATAGCTAAGGTAGAAGATGTATAGACCTTCTTTCCCAATCTATCCAAAGCTCTGGCCTCTTTATCTGGAGGAACCGGATTTTTTACAACAGAGGCCTTGACACCCTTAGGTCCCTGACTAATAGTTTCTGGGTCCGCCCTAGGACTCTTATAAAGATATTTATGAGCCTCAGGCACCCTGTAATACCTATCCGGTTTAACAGGAGCAGGAGGCAGAGAATCAGGATTAAGTGAAGCCTCTGCAAACACATCTTCCACAACATCCAGAACAGGGGGTATAGCCAAGGGCCTATGTTGGGGTAAAAGCAAAAATTCCCTAAGCCTTTTCCGGGAATCAGAGAAGTCCTGACCTTCCCACTTAAAATGTTCTCTCACAGAATGAAGTGTCTCTGAAAAAGAAAAAGCCTCTGGAGGAGAAGCAGAAGGAGTAGAATCATCTGCATCAGAATCAGAATAAGGAGAGTACTCCTGCAAGTCTTCAGCAAGACTCTGAAACATCCAAGCCTGCTCAAAACTTCCCAACTCAGGCTCCACCCTAGGCCTCTTATCAGGAGGGGGCAAAGAACCTCTAATCAGAGTAATCAAATCTTCTGCCATTTTAAGCATGTGCTTCTTGGGCACAGACCCTGCTGAACTAGGAGTGACACCAACAGAAGCTAAACCTGGCCTGCCTCTGGGAGAAGCCTTGGAAACAGAAGGAGAGGGCCTAACCACCCTAGGAAGGGAGGGGAGTACAGTAACCTGAGAAGCCCCTTCAGCCTGACCTGCCTCCTGAGAGGCCACATCCTGCAATATCAAAGTCTCCCCCTGAGACTCCAGAGAAGCCTCCGTCGGAACCACCGGTTCCACTGACGACTCTAAAGAACCGGCGTCCGGAACGGACGACTCATCTTGCCTGGGTTTAACAGTTTTGTCTTTGCGCTTCTTCGTAGAAGCGGACGCCGGAGAATCCGACGGCATATTATAATTGCACCGCTTCCCGAAGACCAGCCTAGCACAATCTAACCTTCGCTTAATAGTGCGCTTATTGAACGTAGCACAAAAGCGACACCCCACAATGTCGTGCTCAGGCCCCAAACAAGGAATACACAAGGAATGATAATCCCTATGCGGTATCTGTTTCCCACAAGAAATACAGTTATTCACTTTTTCTGACATCCGGTAAAACACTGAGGCAAGAAAAAACCAAAATATTCCCCAACGGGGTACTTAGCCAACTTGGATTCGGTCTGAAACTCCGAACTCAAAAAATTTCAGAACGCCGAACGGCACTTGCAACGCTGCTTCTGCATCGGACCATGCGGCAAAAAAGACTGAGGATATGACGTCGGTCATGCGCATTTGTACCCTGACGTCCTGATGTCAGTTTTATGCGCCTTGACCGACGTCAGCCTTATACTTTGGTATTCGGGCCGACCGAGGACAGCGGACTACCCATATGTAAGGACTGCAGCAATGTGAGATGAAGAACATCGTGGAGTGAGCGTCCTGGGGAATAGCGGGGATCTGTACCAAGCTAGAACCTGGACTGCAGCCTTGCCCAGTGTTAATTGTACTTGGACAATTTTGGATGCATTACGTTAAGCAACTAGCATAGAGGTGTGGATATCCTTTATGAATATGGACACACCTCCTCCTTCAGTGTTTCAGTCCAGGTGAGGTAACTGAAAGGTGTGGTATGAATTACAGCAGCTCCAAAATAGTGAAATACTGGTAAGCAGAAAGGCAACAAACCAGATAAAATCACAGAACCTTTATTGTCCAAAAATAAAAATAAAAATGTGTATGCAGCAACCGTTACTGTCTAAGCGGTTTCACCCTCATGGGCATCTTCAGAGTCAGTTAACTTCATTCAAAACAAACTTTAAATACACTGTCAATTAGTGCATAATTAAACACAGGTAGTGAAACAGAAAAGTGGCTAATTAATTGACAATCCCCTTTAGATGCTTGTTCACCAGGCCTTGAACTCCTACAAAACAGTATATTATTTAATAAAATCCCTGTAAATGATTACTAAAAAATAAATAAAAAATAAATAAAATAAAGTAAAAAAATGACAATAAATGAAGTAAATCAGGAGCCAACATGTGCAATAGTGACGTTCCTTATGAAACAAAAAATACATGTCTATTACAGTATTTAAAAATAACAAAAATGTGTGTTATATACAGGCTGCCTTATGTCTTAAAATGCATGCCAAAGACAATGCCTCATTGATACCAGGGGCATCGCTAGCATCCATTCTCAATTGCCAGAGACATTCCCGTATCTTCAACACAGTTTTGTAGTCTCCCCCAAACTCCTTTGTGTAAAGCCTGTCGATGACAAAGAAAATAAACTTTTAAAAATTTGTACAGTGATTCGTGTGTACAAATAATGAATTACTGGTTTTCTTGTTCTTTATATCCCTATAATGTTCTAATATTCTCTGTCTTAACTTCCTAGTAGTCATTCCTATGTAGAACGCTGGGCAAGATAAACAGGTAGCAGCATAAATAACCATGCTCGTATTACAATTACAGTAACCAGGGCTCTTCAAAGTTCTCTTAAAACTACCTAGACAAACATAGGGACCATCGTTAATAAATTTACAAGCCTTGCAGTTACCACATTTGGCCATTTTGGCAGGTCTTTGACCAAAAGATCTAGGGGTCCTCTCTAGTAATTCTTTCAAATTCAAGCCTCTACTGTTAATAAAAGAGGGACTTTTACCTAGTATATTGTGTAAATCTGCAGGAATAAGATATTCCCAAGCACGATGAATGACTTCCTTAACTTCAAGTGCTAACACATTATGTTGTAGTACCATTCCTGTTGGCATGTCTCTCCTATCAGGTACTTCTTTGTAGTTGGTAACTTTGTCACACAACCTGTGTGTGTCATGTAAGATGGGAACAAAGTCAGTAGACCTTCTTCTAAATATTTCGTGTTGAAGCGTCAAAAATATGTCAGTCGGGTAGTTTCTTTGACAAATAGATCCCTCAATATGTCTAGTTCTACTGAAAAAATGTCATCCTCACTGATAATACGAGACAACCTGATCATCTGGCCCATGACTACATTCCTCTTGACATAGGCAGGGTGACAACTCTTATAGTGTAGAAATGAGTTACTATAAGTTTTCTTTCTATACAGTCTGGATTCTAACTTGCCTTTTTTAATATACAATTGTAAATCCAGATAGTCAATACTATTCTTGTCAACCTTGTGTGTAAATTTTAGAAATGTAGTCGTGTTGTTCAGATATAGAATGAATTCATCCAATTCATCAAGTGTGCCTTTCCAAAAGAACAGAATGTCATCCAAGAATCTTAAATAAATAGGCATCTTAGCCTTGTATTCAGATGTCAATACAAAGTGATCCTCCCATTCTGCTAAAACAAGGTTGGCGTAAATGGGTGCACATTTAGCGCCCATGGCAACCCCAGTGGACTGCCTATAATATTCATCTTCAAAACCAACGTAGTTGTTCTCCAACACTATTTGCATCAGATCAACCAACAAACCCTTCTTGGTCCGATGCAAATTATTGTGTTTATCCAGACTCTTGCTGAACCAATCAAGACCAAAATCATGGGGAATCACTGAAAATAAATTGATGACATCAACAGTTACCAACAAGAATCCCCTCAAGTCTTCGTTGGTCAAAATTCTAAGGCAGTCCAAGCAATGCCATGAATCTTTTAGTAAGTGAGGCAATCTGTCCAAAGTATCCTTGATCGCAATGTCTATGTATGAGGCTAGTGGTTCAGTTTTAGATTGTCTAGCTGCAACTATCGGTCTAAAAGGTGGATTGGCTATGTTTTTGTGAATTTTGGGTATGCCAAAAAGAGTGGGTATGACCGGATGTTCTACCAATAGATATTTATATTCCTCAGCATCTATGAAGGGGATCTGTGATTTGTAGCAACTAGATTTGTTACAACATATTTGGTTTGCAATTTCATTTCGTGAGATAGGCATTACCATATTCTCACAACACAATTCAAGTACATCCTATTACTAATTTTCTTTATTATGAAGTTTTTTCAGTCGACCTAATCAATTGGTCGCAATTTTTATTAAGACTCCTTGGTTTTACTATTTATCGGTGAATAGGGAAATTTTCTTGGGTTAAGCCTTAGGTTACACATTTATATCATTGTTACTTTTTCTGACTCTTTAGATATATATTTCCATTTATAATGGAACAATTAATGGTTCAATATATGGAAATTTCAAGACAAATTATTACAAGCCAACAAGACTACAGAACACAATATTAAAGATGTTAGTTTAACAGATACACAAGTGGAACTTTTTACTATGCATACACCTCCAGTGTCCACTGCTGAAAGGCAAGTGAACACAGAGATACCAAGAGGGGAAAGAAACCACAACCCCATGGGGCATACCAACAACAGCAGAGGAAGGGTTGGTACAAACAGTACCCCTATAGGATCAATATTTGACATGGAGAACTTCTTGGTGCCCCTGTCCTAGGTGACACCTTTAGACCAGATAATCCTGGGACATTCAACACCCAGGTACTTAGATTCAAGAAGTTAGTTAAGAAATATAAATCACTTCAGATGGATAATGTTTTTTTAGAGCGTTCCTTAGAACTTAACCAAGTACCTAGAGGCTTGAGAGTATATAGAATTCCTATGGGGATTGAGGCAAATACAGAGGCATATAAGAATATGCTGGACCTTTTTGACAAAACTGGGATGGATTTAATGAGAATTATCATCAGAGATAACAACAATAGGTTAAGTGTTTTAAAAAATGAACTAATCACTCTCAAGCAGAGCATTACCAATGATTTACTCTTTGAAAGTACAAAAGTAGACTAGACAGAATTTCAACTGAACTTGAAAGATTTGTTAAAACAAGTATGGAAAGAAAACAGAAAAAGATACTAAGGGACACCACTGAATACAAAGAGAAAAGCGCTTACCCCTTACCGAACACGAATGGGGATGTTCATTATTTTGGGGACACAAGGAGAAACACAAATTTAACTGAAGAGGGGGCAACTGATGAGGCACATTTTGCGGTGGAAGAGGACGAGGAGGTTTTTTTAGAAAACCAACCTCAACTAAGATGGTCAGACAGGTTGAGGAATCGAGGCAATACACGAGACCAGGTGGATCAGAGACCACCTCAGGGATTAGGTCGGTATACAGGGAACAATTGGAGGGGTGGGCGACAGAGGAGGAACAACTCAAACTTGAACTTCAACAACAACAACAACTGGCACAACAGATGAATGAGAAAAGTGACAATACTTCAACTATTTCCCCTATTATTGATTCTCCAGCATTTTGTTTTTGATCACCTATTTATTTACCTCGACATTCTTCAGCCAATATGTTAAATCCACTTTTGGTCAACAACACCAAAGAGAGCCCCAATATTTTAGGGGACAATTCTTTTTATGTTTACAACTTTTCTAGTTTGAAGATCATGGATAGTCACCTTAGTTTATTGAAAAAAGGTTTAACTTTCGTACCTGATTTTAAATATGACATTAGTAAGGTTCTCATCAATTTAAAGCTTTATACAAGAAAATTGAACTTAAAAATATTTTTCAATAATAAACAAATGATTGATAGTGGGTTACAAACATTTTCAATTAGAAGTAGTACATTTATACCGCCATATCATCCTGCTGTGCTGGCCTTTGAATGTCTATGTACAACACAAATTAGGCGGCTTCTTGATAATAGACAGATTACAGTTGACAACAATTTAACATCTGCAGAAGTCTTTTACTTAAAGGAACTTTCTGACAACAAGAAATATAGGGTTATGAAACCGGATAAAGGTGGAGGAGTGGTTATTATGACCAATACTGACTACTCAATGCAGATGCAGAACATTCTAAACGATTCCAGCACATATGAGTTAGCCTCTAAATTTGATGTCCAGAAGGCTTATACCAAAATAGACTGGATGCTTTATGAGTTGCTATGTGAAGGAATCATAGATGCTGAGGAATATAAATATCTATTGGTAGAACATCCAGTCATACCCACTCTTTTTGGCATACCCAAAATTCACAAAAACATAGCCAATCCACCTTTTAGACCGATAGTTGCAGCTAGACGATCTAAAACTGAACCACTAGCCTCATACATAGACATTGCGATCAAGGATACTTTGGAAAGATTGCCTCACAAACTAAAAGATTCATGGCATTGCTTGGACTACCTTAGAATTTTGACCAACGAAGACTTGGGGGAATTCTTGTTGGTAACTGTTGATGTCATCAATTTATTTTCAGTGATTCCCCATGATTTTGGTCTCGACTGGTTCAGCAAGAGCCTGGATAAACACACTAATTTGCACCGGACCAAGAAGGGTTTGTTGGTTGATCTGATGCAAATAGTGTTGGAGAACAACTACGTTGGTTTTGAAGATGAATATTATAGGCAGTCCACTGGGGTTGCCATAGGCGCTAAATGTGCACCCATTTACGCCAACCTTGTTTTAGCAGAATGGGAAGATCAGTTTGTATTGACATCTGAATACAAGGCTAAGATGCCTATTTATTTAAGATTCTTGGACGACATTCTGTTCTTTTGGAAAGGCACACTTGATGAATTGGATGAATTCATTCTATACCTGAACAACACGACTACATTTCTAAAATTTACACACAAGGTTGACAAGAATAGTATTGACTATCTGGATTTACAATTGTATATTAAAAAAGGCAAATTAGAATCCAGACTGTATAGAAAGAAAACTTATAGTAACTCATTTCTACATTATAAGAGTTGTTACCCTGCCTATGTCAAGAGGAATGTAGTCAAGGGCCAGATGATCAGGTTGTTTCGTATCATCAGTGAGGATGACATTTTTTCAGTAGAACTAGACATATTGAAGGATCTATTTGTCCAAAGAAACTACCCGACTGACATACTTTTGACGCTTCAACACGAAATATTTAGAAGAAGGTCTACTGACTTTGTTCCCATCTTACATGACACACACAGGTTGTGTGACAAAGTTACCAACTACAAAGAAGTACCTGATAGGAGAGACATGCCAACAGGAATGGTACTACAACATAATGTGTTAGCACTTGAAGTTAAGGAAGTCATTCATGGTGCTTGGGAATATCTTATTCCTGCAGATTTACACAATATACTAGGTAAAAGTCCCCCTTTTATTAACAGTAGAGGCTTGAATTTGAAAGAATTACTAGAGAGGACCCCTAGATCTTTTGGTCAAAAAATTGCCAAAATGGCCAAATGTGGTAACTGCAAGGCTTGTAAATTTATTAACGATGGTTCCTGTGTTTGTCTAGGTAGTTTTAAGAGAACTTTGAAGAGCCCTGGTTACTGTAATTGTAATACGAGCATGGTTATTTATGCTGCTACCTGTTTATCTTGCCCAGTGTTCTACATAGGAATGACTACTAGGAAGTTAACACAGAGAATATTAGAACATTATAGGGATATAAAGAACAAGAAAACCACTAATTCATTATTTGTACACACGAACCACTGTCCAAATTTTTAAAAGTTTATTTTCTTTGTCATCGACAGGCTTTACACAAAGGAGTTTGGGGGAGACTACAAAACTGTGTTGGAGAGAAGGGAATGTCTCTGGCAATTGAGAATGGATGCTAGCAATGCCCCTGGTATCAATGAGGCATTGTCTTTGGCATGTATTTTAAGACATAAGGCAGCCTGTATATAACACACATTTTTGTTATTTTTAAATACTGTAACAGACATGTATTTTTTGTTTCATAAGGAACGTCACTATTGCACATGTTGGCTCCTGATTTACTTCATTTATTGTCATTTTTTTACTTTATTTACTTTATTTTTTAGTAATCATTTACAGGGATTTTATTAAATAATATACTGTTTTGTGGGAGTTCAAGGCCTGGTGAACAAGCATCTAAATTGGATTGTCAATTAATTAGCCACTTTTCTGTTTCACTACCTGTGTTTAATTATGCACTAATTGACAGTGTATTTAAAGTTTGTTTTGAATGAAGTTAACTGACTCTGAAGATGCCCATGAGGGTGAAAGCGCTTAGTCAGTAACGGTTGCTGCATACACATTTTTATTTTTATTTTTGGACAATAAAGGTTCTGTGATTTTATCTGGTTTGTTGCCTTTGGTGCCTTTCTGTTTACCAGTATTTTACTATTAGTGGTATGAATTATAGCCTGGTAATGCAGGGGTGTTCTCTGGAGCCTTGAACCAGGTCTCAGTCACTGCACAGATGTGGATATTCTCCATCTTAAGGAGTGCCTCGAGTGAGTGCATTTTGAAGTTTAGATTTCTAGCACTGAACAGCATTACCCTCAGATTAAGCTTGTTTGTACCTGCTATGGTGGTGAGTTTGACATCTGAACCTTGCCTAAAAAGGCACTACAGGGGTGGCAGCAGCCTTAGCCAGTATCCGGAATCCCAGGGGTGACAGGTGCAGGCCATCTCTGGCAAAGCATTGTGGTTTGTCAATCATGTCGTCCCAGGCAGACAGATACTGGATCCCCTTAGAATGACACCAGAAGCTTAGCCAATTGTTGAAGTCAATCATTTTGCCCTTGTACTGTGGTATTATTAGGGGCAATGGCAGGATGCTACTCAGGGCTAGGGTCATACCTGCCTGGACTACATGATTCGAGAGCTCCTCCATGTCTCTCTTCAGTTAGTCCAGGGAGGTATGGCTCAGGTCATTCACTCCAACATGGACAATAACAGAGTCATATTTGTAGTTGTTGTGGAGTGACCTGAGTGCGTGCGTTACATGGTGGATCCTGGTACCTGACAGGCAGCTGACAGTAACTTTCTCCTTGTTTAGCCTGGTGAGAAGGATGTCAGTGTGCCTGACATCCTAATAAGAAAATTAAAGCAAGTTACTTGTTTAAGTTAAAAAAAAGGTGTATTTACTACCAATACCATTTGCCCTTCTACACCACAGAATTTGTAGCCCCCAGGGACTGGTTTATTGTCTGTACTGCTCATCTACTCTACTAAAGAGAAACAGTGATAAAGCTACCCAAAGCTATTATAGGTTTCACTTCTTCCCCAACTCATCTGCAGTACTGCATTATCTATCTGCTAACCAGATTCTCATGTCCTCCAGCAAAGTGATAAGGGCTTGTTCCCTCTGATGGGGATGTATACTCCTTCCTCCTCCTGCTTTGAGTTTCTTTCCTAGAATAATGTATTGGCTCTGATTTAAACCTAGTATGAACACAGGTGCTTGTCCTGCACAACAAATGCCCAACCCTTGGACAACCACACTTTTGAAACCTGATGTCTAAAAGTAAGGGTTGGCTCTATTTTTCTTTTCTTGTTAAGTCTTTTAATACTCCCTGAAATGCTTCACGTCAATGCACCAGGATATATAAAATAGTGTTCTGCCAGTTACTTTGCTATTTTATTATTTTACTACATTAGTACTTTATATTACTCAGATGTCTGCCTAACTGACCTCCAGTACCCGGATACTACACCAACATAGATAAAAAAGATGTGTGAAACCAAAACAGTAATATTGGGAGGATTTTTTTTTTCATCTTACTTAATTTTTTCAGCCTTTCTATGAGTTTGTAAAAACTTCTCTTTTATCTAGGGATGTCAAAAGTGAAAAAAAATCCTCTCTGTTAGATTTCTCTTAAGTAATATGGCAAGCATTAAGAACAGGTCCCAGCTTTGAGAGCAAATAAAAAAGTTTGCACTCCAGCATCTAAATGGGAGAGTGACAGCATTAGGGATCAGCAATCTCAAAAACACCTATTAACTACATTTCAGAACAATCAGATGGTTCCATAGTCTTGATTTTTTAGGAAAACTCTTATGGTCTTGTTTTACATTAATTTTTAGGTTCCCTATTATGAGAGCGAAAGTCCGCTTAAGCGAATCCATAAACGTCGACATGTATTGCGCGAACTGGCATTACAGCGAACGTCCAAAACTGCGAATTTGGAAATGTCGAATTACCATGGTTGACCCATCTGTGGTATAGCTCCATAAGGTAACTGTGCGATAGTTACGGACCTTAGGGTTAGGGTGTGGGTTAAGGTAAGTGCATAGATAGTTAATGTATGTAACATTTAGTGTAGGGTTAGGAGTAGGGTTTTGGTAAATGTATGCATGTGGATTATTTATTTTGTTTGTTTATATTTTCATAGGGGAAGTGCACAGCAGTTAGGGTTAGAGAGGAGTTAAGGATAGTGCACAGATAGTTGCGTATGTGGGGTTTAGTGTAGGGTTAGAAGTAGGGTTTTGCTGCTTTACTTTAGGGTTAGAGGTAGGGTTTGGTTAGTGTATGTATTTGGTTTATTTATTTTGTTTGGGTAGGTAGTATGTAGCGGGTGGCGGGGTTGAACGACTATGACAGTTCGAGATTTAAAATTAGTGCATGTATGTGGTTTATTTATTTTGTTTTGGTAGGCAGTATGTAGCAGGTGGTGGGGTTGGCCGACTATGATAGTTCGAGATTTAAAATTTCGCGGTTTAGTGCGTTCAGTATTCTCCCGGTCCACGCAATTCGTGTCAGTGTTTTGGTATTCGCTCAAAAGGAGTTTCGCTCTGGTAATATAGAACCAATTTTTATAATGATTTAATCACCATTACTTTCATAGTAGTACTAGAAGCAGTGTCCTGCTTTTTCTTATGTTCGGCAAATGCTGCTAATTTTTAGTCATCCTTGACAACATCTTTTTGTTAAATGAAGCACAAAAGAGAGTACTGTGCTCTTGATGCAGACTAAACAGTATCTCAAGAAGGGATCTCTTGATGCAGACTAAAGGGTAACTCAAGAAGGGATCTCATCGATACACAAGAGAGCTTACTGAATTTTTCATGACCCATCATTTATTCTTTATCAATTTTCAAAACTGGACTTAAAGGAAAAACTTTTGAATAAGTGTTTTACCAAGACGGCTGAGAACAACAAGATCTAAGCAACACGAAAACATTCTGAAGTTAGTGAAGTGGCCTTTTACTTGAGGCATCAAAAATAAGAATTATATTTACAGAAGAATGGCATATCTATGGGCACTTCCAGTGACCATAGCTATGCCAGTACTGTCATGGCTGCCTGGGAAGAACAGCATATTTTTAATTCTACCTGCTGTCAACATATATATTTCTACCGTAGATTTGCTGATAATTTGTTTATGATATGAAAAGGGACTGATAAAGAGCCTCAAATATTCCATACATATTTAAATACAATTACTCATTTATTAAGATTCAGCATGAAAAAATCAGTTAATGAAATTGAGTTTTTGGATATTTCTATTTTAAAGAATCAAGATGGTTCCTAGGACACCAGGGTATTTAGGAAAGCTTGCCATAGGAATACATATCTGCATCGGCAAAGCATGCATCCTACACACACTTTTAGAAATATTATTAGAAGTCAAGGGATGAGGGCCTCCAAGTTAAATGATAGTGATGAAGGCTTTATCCATGAGTTAAATTCCCTGAAATATAGGTTCAGGGAAACAGGTCATGGATACTACTGTAGACAATATGTTGGAATTATGAACAACAAAAGGAAAACCTTATTTTTCTGAGGGCCCATGGCAGGATGCTAGTAATATTCCACTGATAAGAATGCCCACAGTATATTCGAGTAATGTCAGACAAAATAACAGGGATATTAGAAAAACATTGGCAGATATTAACAATGGATTCTGACATTAAATCAGTAGTTGGAGAGAAACTCCACTTCCTTTTTAAGAATAAAAAATAATTAAAAAGGATGTTATCTTATCCTAAAACTGTTGAAAGGCCCCTAGATGTTGGATGTGTGCATGGAACATTTCCATGCTCTAAATGTAACTACTGTAAGTCCAAAGATTCCTCCAGCAGTTTTAAACATCCAGATACAGGAAAACAATTATTTTAAAAGACACTGGCTGACTGTGACACATGCCATTTAGTGTATTTAGCATACTGTGAGAATTGTCTTTTTATATAGGTAAAACAGATGTTTATGTGATCGTATAACAGAAGATATATACAATATGAATATTGAGTCAACTACAAATGCATTAGCAAGACATGTTATGCAATATGACCCCTCACATAAGTTTTTGGTGATAGAAACCATAAGACATAGTGAGCTTAGGGGTGATATAAGGAATATGTCCGAAACATCTAAGATGAGATGGATCATCCGGATGAGGGCTAATAGAGGGCGTGGCTTGAATAAGAGAGTTTCTATAAAGCCATCCCTGAAAGCCAGGAATTTTTATAAGTAATGTGCACTATTCTTTGAATGAGAGAGTTTTTATAAACCTTGTTTAAAAAGCTACGGATTTTTTATATTGTGTAATGTGTTTCATTTTCGATGAAGTAATATATACTGTGATATCTGCATTGATTTGTTATGATACATAATGCTTGAATGACTTCACCTGCTTTACACATTTGATTGCCAATGTGTTTTTATTGGTGGGTTGGGGTATTTAAGTGGTTGGGTGAAATGGAATGTTGTCTGATGAAGCAGTATTTTTTAACTGCGAAAGCGCTCACAATAAATGTTTTTTAATTCTTTTCATGGTCTGTACTGGGAGCTCTGCCTTGGTTTGGTTCACTCTTTTTGGTGTGTTTGGATACTGTTACATTGCATCAAATGAACCATTTGTCCTGTCCATTATCGTATGTGTTTTACAAAACGAAATATACTTTCAAGTAAGTTTAACCTTCCAAATAGGAGCAATTGCCTCAAACTGACCGCTGCACATCCAATAGGCATTACCTATACTAACGTTCAGGTTAACTATGCTATACTTCATGCTACAACCTGTGTTCCCACTTACAAGATTGCTATCTGTTCTTATTTTTATTTTCCTCCAAGATATAAAAAATGTGCATGTTTTCAGTAAACATTAACTTTTATCCCTAATAAAAAGGTAACTGACTACCATTACATGAAGTACTAAGGATACTGAGGAAGTAACTACTCATACAACAATTTACTTCCCACAGTTTTAAACTTCATTTTCAAAGAACTGCTTCACAATACCCTCTGAAAGTTAATAATATTGCATCTTGTAGATTTCACTCACAACACAATGTTCAGGCCTCTCAAGATTAACTGCCTGCAAAGGCAGACTCCCTTTCTCTAGCTAAAAGCAGATGCTACTGAAAACAAAAGTTACCTTCTTTGCAAATGCAAGAAAGAACTACCATTTTCATGCTTCTCATTATTTTTCAAGCACAGAACAGCCATCTAAAACCCATGCAGGTGTGCCCTGGCAAAGCCTGCCCAGGCCCTGGAAAATAATATCTAACTTGTAGTGTCTTAGTGAAAGTATGAACAGAGGACCAAGTAGTAGCTTTGAGGATGGAACTGGTATCCAGACCCTTGAAAAAAGTACCCGAGGAGGTGACTGCCCTAGTAGAACGTGTCTTTACAGCTGAGGAAAGACATTTGCTTGAAAATAAAAATGAAAGGAAATGGCCTTGGAAATGCAGGAGGAAATGGATGCTTAGAAACAGCCAAACCAAAATCCTGAGATGAAAAGAAACAAAAAGCTGCTCAGATTTGTAAATAACTTTAGTTTTATCCAAATAATAATTGAGCTGTCTATGTAAATCCAAGGTGTGAAGAACCTAAATGGCAGACTGCAGAGATGTAAAAAGGAAGAAAGATGAATAGACTGATAAAGGGACAACTCGCTGACCACCTTGAGCATAAAAGTAGGATTAGTATGAAGAGACACCTTGTCTCTATGAAAAATTAAAAAGGAGAAATGGCAATGAGAACTTGAAGTTCAGACACGCTCTTGGCTGAAGTAAGAGGCAAAAGCAAAACAGTCTTCCAAGTACAATGTTGCAAGGAAGTAGAAGAAGCAGGCCCAAAAGCAGCCTGGTTCACTTTTTCAAGTACAAAGCTGAAGTGCCAAGAAGGACAAATAGGCTTCCTGGGGGGCTTAATATGAAGGACACACTTAAAAATTGCTTGATCTCAAACCTTGAGGCCAGAGAAGGATTCAAGGACAGACAAGCAGAAATTTCTGACAGAGGAACTTTCACTGAAGAATAAGCCAAGCTGTCAGGCAACAGATCACACAAATAAGAGGGAACCAAAAGAGCCTCCATGGATAGAAGATCCTGATGACAAGAGAAGCACTAGACAGAAAATCTTTTCCATTTGGACATATAAAGTTTCCTTGTAGAGGGTTTCCTGGCCTCCTGCAGAACCTGGAGTACGTTCTCAGAAAAGAGGTGTCTGAAAGGGATCAAAGCCCTACCACCCACAGCATCATTTGAAGAGTGGACAAGTGAGGATGGATGCAAGACCCCTTGTCTTGTGTGAGAAGATCCATCCTGTGAGGTAACTTGTGAAATGAGTCACTACTAATATTTTGAGAGTTTTACCTGATCTTGTACAGGACTAGTGGTAACAGATGTGGGATGGAAAGGAATACAGAAACATCCCCCTCCAAGGAAAAGACAAGGCATCCACTTTCGAAGATAGAGGACATTAGACTCTGGAACAGAACAGAGGAAATAGTCTGTTCAGAGGGGAAGCAAAGAGATCTACGTGAGGAATACTTCACCAACTGTCAATGTCCAGGAACACATCTCTGGGAAGCCATCTATTCGTGAGCCTGCTCAAGGTGTTTGCCACTGGATTGTGCACTGAGGGAATAAAAACAGTCTGAAGAATCACTTGATATGGTAGAGATACCACAGAAGTTTCCTCATATGGAGCCTGGCAAGAGGGAGCATGGGAATGGTGGAAGTCATGAACTTGAGAACCCAGAGATGCCAGAGGAGGAAGAAGGCATTGGAAAAAGGCAATCAGAGAGAAAGCCTTGGGGTTAGGCAGAGATGCCAGCATGGGAACTGTCTAAAGTCTTCATCCAAGGAAAATATGATCCTGGGAATGTGTAAGAACTGATTTCTGGAAGTTTGTGGTGAACCCCAGACTCTGTAAAAGGGAAGTAGTAAACTTGTGATCCTGAAGCAAAGTGCTGGGAGAAGGAGGTTGAATGTACAAATCATGTAGACAGGAAAAATCTGAATTCCTCAAAAGCTGCAGAAAAGCAATGATATAAGCAATACATGTGTTGAATATCTTTGGAGCAGTAGAGAGGCCAAATGGCAAAGCAGAGAACTGAAAACATAAGGAAGAGACAGAGAAACGTAAACATTTCTTGAAGCGGGGGTGGATGGGGATGTAAAGGTATGCATTCTTGAGATCCAGAGATACCAGAAAGGCCTGGGAAAGAAGAATATGAATAATATCCAAAAGGAAGGAATCTGGAGAAAAGTGTTCAGCAGGGAAATATGCAGAATTGGTTGACATGCCCTCTTTTTGTGGCAACCAAAACATACTGGAATAAAATCCCTTCCCTATTTGGGAGGGAGGCATGGTTTGAATGATGCTCTGAGCCAAATCAGTGTGCGAACAAACCTCTGGGAAATGAGGAGTTGTTCCACAGGAGGTTTACGAATGCCTGAAAAGTGAACAAGGGACTTCCAAGCCATGAAGTACCCCTGACAGATAATGGACAAAACTCAAGAATCTGAAGTGATCTGAAGCTAATTTGGGAGAGAATGGGAAAGACACAGGGCAAGGGAACTTGACTGAGGCGAGGAGAAAGTAAACTGTCAAACAGAACCAGGTTTGTCCTGGAAACAAGGCTTGTGAGATGTAGGAGTCTCACTAGAATTAGCAGGAGGCACATGCCTAGAACCCTTCTTGCCCTTGAGAGAAGGGCGAGATCAACTACGAAAAGAGGCAGATTTGGAGGGATAATTCTTCAAAAATTAAGGAATAGAAGAAAAAATATATATCTCAGTTCCTCCAAGGTTTTCCCTTGTCCTGGAGAGACTTGAAAAAGTCATCAGAACAGATCCAAAAAGGCTTTTGTTATCCAAATGAGCATCCAAAATTTGGGCCTTAATGTTATCAGCCAAAGCTGAACATGAAGCCAAGAATTATGCCTCATAACTGATCCAAAGGCAGCAGCCCTGGAAGAGGCTTCAGCTGCATCATACCTGCATTTGACTGAATGAAGGGCAACTTGAGAAGTACAGTCCAGCAAGGAAAGGGCCAAAGCCTTCTCCGTAGATTAGGGAGGGTCAAAAACCACCCTAGAAACCTGAGAAAGGACAGCCAAAACATACCTGGTTATGTGAGACTGACAGCTGATGGTCCTATAGGACAAACTGGCAGCAGTGTAAACTTTCTTGTCCAGCTTTTTCATTGCCCTACTATCCTAATCAGAAGGTAACAACCTTTTGGAGGTCAACAACTTGGATGGCTTGTCAGAGGAGACTGACACTACAGAAGGTTCAGCAGATGGGTATTTATAAAGAAACTTGCACTACTCAGGCACTTTGCAGAACTTGCCTGGCTTCGTAAGTGCAGGAGGCTGCGAGTCAGGGACTACAGAAGCTGTTCAGAAGGTATTCAGAATGGCAGCAGAACAGGAGGAACAGCAGTTGGTTTGGGAGACTCCAACTGCAGGAGCTCATAATATCTTTTTTGAATATCAGAGACTTGAGAACAATCCCACTTAAAACAATCCATCATACAGGCAATGGTATCCCCAAAGAAGAGTTCTTCCACAGGTAAGTCTGGACTTATGGAATTTTCCTCCTCTGAGCCTTAGTCCAAGAGTAAAGGGATATGAGAAGACTAAGCCAAGGACTCTGACCCTGAGCCCAGATTCTCATCCGAGGAACCCAAGTCCCTAGGCCTCAAGTGGAGTGGAACACCAGGAAAGAGCAGGAGCAGAGACCCCTTGAGGGTGCTTCAAGGCCATAAAATTATTAAATAAACCCTGAGTAAAATCCTGCCATTCACACTGGGGATCCCTAATAACAGGGGAAATATGCTTTGTTTTCTGTTTATTTTTCTGTGGGACATCCGCTCAAAACACCCTCAGAGGGTCAGACCCCTAACGTGACTTTATAAGGGTAGTAGGAATCTCCTCCCTTACTAAGAACTGACGAATCCTCCTCAGTCCTTCAGATATAATCAGCAGAGGTTCCCCTCAATGTCAGGCAGAGACATCTGAAAAATCTCTAAGTATATGTGAGAAGCCAGATCCATACCAACCTTCGACAGGGTCGTGACAGACCACCAGATGGTCCTCTGGGCTTTCACCAACCTAGAGAGGGAGGTCCAGGGAAGGCTGGACAACAGCCAAATCAAGGTAACTCTTTTGGCTTTCTTGTTGGTAGGAAGCTGCCCCTTGGAATGGCAAGATTTTGCCACAGCACCCTAAGCCAACAATTTAAAACACTGATTTTCCAGGTATATGGACAAGGAGGAGAGATGACTAAGTAAGGTCTTAGGCACAAATGCCTGGCAGACACAGCACTGCTTATGATTGTGGGAAGCACCTAAACAAAACAGACACTGGTTGTGATGGTCTTTATGGGGAAATCTGCCTCCCACACTAACACTTTTTCCTTTTTGGATGACATGAACACAATAACAGCAAAAATAGAAGGAAAAGAAGAAACCCCAATGGGGCACTTCCTGACTGATGTTTTACAATGGCATCTGGACTGGTGACAAAGACGTTCTGAGTATGTGTGGCTGTATGTCACCTTTATGCCATACTCCTTGCGTGGGAACATACATCTGATGTAGGATACCTATAATAACAAAAGGCTTTGATATACTGGCCAGATGATGGGCCATCCTTTGCAGGAGATCCCTTAGGTAAAGAATACTGCAACAGTGACATGGAAGGACATACATCAGTACAAATATTAATAGGAAGAAAAACTGTTTTACTTATATTTACCTCTTCATTCCCTTCAATGCCCTTCTAAACATTAATGATAAAGTAGGGTTGGTGCTTTATAGTTCCAACACCAGTTTACAAACTTCATTAAACTTCTGGTCTTCTATATATATCTAGTGGGATCGATACTTTACATTTCTCCCATTTATTCACAAATTTCACATTGTTTCTATATTTTTCCTGATCAACATGACCTCCCAACAATGGTTCAAGTCCAAGATACTCTTGACTGTTCTTGTCAGCTTCTGAGCTTTCTTCTGTCACTCAATCATTTTTCTTTGGAAGAATGGAAAAGGCTTCATTAGCAAAATCAGTCTCTATAAGGCTTTGTTATTGTCAGCAAACTGAAAAGCACAGTCCCCTACAGCTTACTGGCTCACTCTTTTTTGGCTACACTTCTTGTTTTTATTTCATTCTTAGCCTACTTTATATCCAAAACTATCTTTGATTCTCCAAGTAAAACTATTCTGTGGACAGATATACCTAGCAGCTTGAATGTCACACCTCCTTTTCAACATTCCCTGCTGGAATAAACCTGCTTTTCTTCTGCCCGATGTACAGCAAATAATCATTTTCCACAATCACTCTAGTTTCCCCAATTTTTAATACTTTTCCCTTCTGTCACAGTTCTGTCATGAGCAGCTCTTTATGCTGGTATCATTGTGTCTTTATTAACATATGTCTAAGCTGCTTTCTCATATTTGGAGCACACACATATGATGTGCCCTCTCAATTAAAAATAGCCTGCTGTGGAGGAGCCTATGCCCAGTCACATATTTGTACTTTCATAAAATGAATGCAGTCTCTCCCTTCCAGTTTCTCTCATATGCCAAAAAAACTCAGGTTTTCAACTAGTCTTCTTGAAAAGCCTCACATTCACCTGATGTTTCCTTCATTTCAGCCTCTGATTTTTGCAGTACTACCAGCTCATCTAAAACTCTACATAAAGCTTCTTCTATTTTTTACAGCCTTTTTTCATCTAATTTTATACATTCCTTCAGTATCTCACATATTCTAAACACTTCTGTTTGGTTTATGCTTTCTTCTAAACTACTGGAAGCCATCTCCTGAACTAAAACTGAAACTTAACTGCTTTTTGCTGAATTGCTGCAGAATTCTTCCCAGCTATATTTTTTCTTCTCCTTTTCAGACTGATTTTTATTTCATTTGTTCAGATTTCTTTCTTGATGGCATCCACACAGTGTAATTACCAGTTAGTATCTGAATTTAACACATCCTGACAACTTTTATTGGCTTTTTAACAATTTCTTTGTTTTCACATTGAGAAAGCTCTCATCAACCTCTTACTCACTGTGCAAACATCTTCGAACTCCTTATCTGGTTGCATGGTAAAGTAAATACCAAGTCACTGCAAAAAGCACTGTACATTTCTAATCTGCCCTTCTGCATTCACAAAATAATTTAGGGAACATACATGCTTAACAACAGCACTTAACAAAACAATTAAACAAAGAAGTATTAAACTAGCCAAAGAAAGTAAATAGGGGGACAAATTAACAGGCTGTAAAAGCAAACTTCCCCCTAATAAAAAAGTAAGCTGAAAGAATATCAAACAGTCAGAAAGCCATACTGCAAATGTGACAGAAAAAGTAAGTAAGCTACAGTCCACTTTGACAACATATGGGTATTTCTTAGCTGTTAGCTTGAGTGGATTGACTGAAGATAAGACTGTGCAGTGTAAAATGCTGCTGATTTCTGGTCAAAAGCATCCAAAAGGGAAAGAGGTTAATATATGAAAAAAACCTCCTTTATGACAGGCCTGAAAATATTTTCTTGTCTGCACAGTACTGCTTCCATTACTATCGCCCTTTATGTAAACCTATAATGCACTGATGATAACCTAAAAATAAATTCAGAAATCATCACCACAGTCTCTGGTAGTTTGGCAACTCAGCATAGAAAATTAAGACTATGAACAGTTAACAAGCTTCAGCATATAGTGTTGGATTTTGATTCTCCATTTGCCTACACTGTGACTGAGAAGCTTACTTACCAGACATTGGTCCTGGACCTTCACTGAAAATGGAATTCACTCTATCCAGACAACTTACAGAAGCATTACCATAACAAAAATTCAGTTTTTGATATGTTATACATAGGGATCCACTGGACAGCTGTATTTGGAATTAAACCATAATTGTAATTACTCAAGAAGTTTCACTATTGCAGTCTTCAATTTTGGGAAATTCTGCAGTGTAACTGGCCCATGGACAGCCAGTCTTCCAAAAATCTTTCACCTTAAAGCTTCAACTGATGTCCTACTTCTGGTATCAGGATGTCAGGAGAACAAAGGGTCCACTGGCCGATGCCATCTTTGGATCTTTCTTGCCCCAGCAAATCCAGAGGATAATTCTTACAGCCCTGGAGGACAGTGGACCAGGAGATGAAACCACAGTGGTTGGATCAACCTCCGGGTGCCCACTCCGGAGGGTCCAAAGAGAAGGTCTCACAAAACAGGGGTGCATGCCCTGTTCCAAGAAAAAGGAAGGGATGTGCATTAAATACAGTTGCCACCCCAATATCAAAATAGGGAGACAGAAAGAAACAGGGAAGTTGGTAGGAAATAAGAACTGCAACAGAGAAACTTTTTGAATATATACAACTTGGTAAGTTCCAAATACAACCATACTATGTTCATCATATTATTCACTGTTGCAGTCCTCATTTCTGAGAAGATTCCCAAAAAAAGTGAAAGTGAAGAGATGGGAAGATACTTTAGTTGAAGACTACAGCCCCCAGGAAAGTGGAATAAATCCTGCTCTGGATGCTGACCATGCATTGTATTCTTTTGAGGAAGTCTGGACAGAGGACCAAGTTGTTGCTTCCAAAATAGCTTGGGTAGAAATTCCCCTAAGGTAATTTCTGATGGCAGCCACAGAGGTTCTAGTACAATGGGCTCTAATGCAGCTTGGCACCTACTTCACATGATGCCAGTAACTAAAGGCAATACATTTCTCTAAACACTTGGAGAGGATTTGCCTGTGCACAGGTTTTCCTTCCTTCCCTTTTACATAGCAACATCTAATCATTTTTCTTAATTCCTTTGTAATATACAAATAAAATCTCAACTGTCTATGTATATGCATAGAATGTTGAGTTCTCTCCCCTGTGTTCTGTGGCTTAGAGAAAAAGACTGAAAGCAGAAAAAATGGTTTGATTCAGGAAGATTTTAGTAACCACTTTATATATAAAAAGAAGGGGTTGGTACACAGGGCCAACTCTGTTCTGATGAAATACCAAAGAGGGTACTCTGCTCATTAATGTTCGTAGTTCTGAAATACAGAGGCGACTACTACCAACAACAGTGTGCTCCATGAAAGGAACTGGATAGGATGCAAAGCTGCTGGTTCAAAAGTGGGCAATGTTAGCTTCTCCACCATATAATTCACATCAGTATGGTGGCTCCATTTGTCTTCTAGGAGGCCTAAGGTGAATCACTCCACTCAAAAATTGCTTAATTAAATGTCTGAAATAAACAGGGGCATCCATAAGTAAACAAGCTGAAACAGCAGAAGCATGAACTTTTATGGAAGTGTAAGCTAAGCCATATTTGCAGAGGACTGACAGGCATTCCAGAACCAGTGCCACCTCAGTCTTTCTGGGGTCTATGTCCCTGGAATGGTTCCAGAAGGAACATATTTTCCATTTGGCTTGATACGACTTTCTTGTACTAAACCTCCTAGCATCCTTCATAATATTTTGCATATCTTCTGAGATTTTGCCTGCCTGGGATTATGAAGAGTTCATCCAGGCTGTCAGCCTCAGTGAATCCATGTTCTGAGTTAAGAGAGATACTCACTGCAGTATATCATCACATTCTATTCTTGCCATGTCAACTAGGAGTGGGAGTTAGAGCTGCCTGCAGATCAAAGGTATGACAAGGACAGCATATATAAACAGACCTATCCAATCCAGGGAGAAGTTATCAGTCATCCAGACTTCTGTAGTTGCTGTCTTTGAGCAAAACTATCTCAGCTACCTGCTCAGATGGGAATCAAACAGGTCCTTCTCTTGCATGCTTCACCTATTCATTAGAAAAGGTAATGTGTCTAAGTGAAGCATCTATTCATGTGGGTCTGCACATGTCCTGCTCAGCTTGCCTGCTATCACTTCCTTTACATTTTGGGTAAGGGGGTTACAGGGGTTGGGGCTGAGGAGGGAAATTAATCTGAGTCATGGCTGATCCCTTGGGGATGGTGGTCCTGGTCTTCTCCTTGTGTCTAGCTTGCAACTCATTTTTTGTATTTGCCTGTCTTCTTTTTTCAAGACCTCATAGATTTCTGTCTGGGATTGGAATGGGGGGCCTTGGTAGAAAAGTTCCCACTGTACCTAGGCACAAATGTTTGAAAAATCTGCCTAACATTAGGCTGCTCTATCCTTCTCCTCCTGTTTTTTTTTTATACCTCAAGTGCAGGGGTACCAAACAGGAAAACATAACATAAGAGGTCATTAAGGATCCCTGACTTCACATTGTCTGAAGGAGGGGAGCTTTCAGCCAGGCCACCTGAAGACTGACACTATGGCGCTGATACTGCTTGACACAATGCATCAAAAGCATTATAACTTCAAATTTTGAAATGCTTAGCCACCTGATTGGAAAGATCACAAAGGTCCAGCAACTCCTATTTTAGATCTTTATCTTTAATCCCCTTCACCTTGGCTCTCATCCACTCTAGAAAAGTCTACTGATAAGAGAGAATGTGAAACTGATAGTTCAATTCCGTAAATGCCAGTGTAGTAGCAGTGTACATTTTATGAAATCTGTCCAGAGCTCTGCAGTCTTTCATTTGGGCTATAATTCCTGGCTGGAGTTAAAACGCCTCCCTTTCTGAGAACCAGAGACACCACATCTGGACCAACTAAAGGATTTCTAGTTAGGTACCTGCAGGAAATCAGTCAAGTCTCCTAGAAGCAGGGGTGGGGTGGGGGTGGAATTCAGGCTTCAAAGATGCATTTTTAAAGACAACCTCCTGGATCTCCACCACTGGAGGGAGAGATAGGGCCCTAGGCTCAGGAAGCCCCATGAAAGCCTTATATTTTGTTGGCTGAGTAATCCTTTAAGTCCCACCAAAAGGTTTCTTTCATTTTGTGGCATCTTGTGGTAAGTATCCGTAAAGCAGAAGTGCTCTATCGGAGAAATGCAGGACAGGATGTCTTCAGTGTGTGAAGTCAAGGTCTTGATGGAAATCTGCCCACATATGCTGGCTCATCTGTTTCAGAATCTAAGGAGCTGGTATCAGCCTCTGCATTATCCAACCTTCTCTTTATGTAAGGAATTCCCAACACTGATGGCATGTCTGGTTCAGACCTCTTAGACTTTAGGTAAGACATTAAAGCTTCAGCTAACTGAACCACATTGTCAGAAGTAAAAGTCCAAGCAGGGGGTTGGCTCAAGGCACTACATGGCCTAGGCTGAGCAATTTGGACTGCACCTGTTTAGACCTTGGTGCCTTGTGCATACTGTGCTTACAGGGAGCCACATTTGAAGCCCTGGGTTTCTGGCAAATGACTGAAACCTCAATACATTCTCCAGGAACCTCTTCTCATACAAAACTCCTACAGATCCTTCCCTTCCCTTTCAGTAATCAGAATGTGGGCCTCAGAGATTGAAGACCTGGCAGCCACCAGAGGAATGTCAGAGGTTTTGGTCTGGGAGGACATGCCAGATAATGAAGGCTAAGCCTCAACCACAATAAACTCTGTAGTGAGTGGCTATGACAGTGCCTCTCCTGACACAGAATCTCCAGACCTTGGAAAATGTGAATTATCTGTGATGCCCTCAATTTCCTTTCTCTTCTCTCTTTTTTTGGTAGGTATTAGGGGACAAGCTTTGTGCCTTCTCTGAAGATTGGGTGTCGGGCTGGCAACTCGGCACCATAAAAAATCCACTGCCAATCATTAGCAGACCGGAGTTCCTCTGTGGTGACACCTAACCAGGAAAAGCCGAAAGACATTAGTTTTTAGGGGATAACCTTCCTGAGGCCATGGATGACACCAATGCAGGCCTGTACCATACTTGCACCTTTTTTTTATTATTATTATTATTATTATTATTATTATTATTATTATTATCAGTGAACTCTTGGAAAAGACACTGGCAGTGATAGATTGTCTTCATGGTAAATAATGCGTAGTAGGGACAGGAGTCTATGTCGTGCTCCATCTTGATGCAAAAAAGTTTGAGTGAAAGACATTAAGTGGAATTTGTGCACTAGAAGCTTAAAAGCTATTAACTTTTATGACAGTTTTCTCTGAAATGGAATTGGGTCACATTCATAATTATCAATTCTACATTCAAGAAAAATGAAGGCAAATCCCCAGTGGGATACTTACCTGCCTTCAGAAAAACTGAAAACATCCAACTTTTGAATCACATCCGGTAACAAGATGTGAATGCTCCTGCACAGCACGAAAGACCTGAAGATGGTATCAGCCAAAGCACCCTTTATACTACTGACATCCTGAAGGCAGAATCAGGGTATAAGCTGAAGCATTAGGAAGGAGAATAGCTTTGGAAGACTAGCCAGCTGTGAGTTACCTACATGGAACAATATCCCAAAAGGGAAGATTCTAACGGTGAATACTACAATGAACTTCTGATAGATATGCTACATCATTCACTACAAACACCTAACTATAAGGGAAAAGAACTGAGAAGGTGAAAAAATACACCTCATCTCTTAAGTTACATCTATACCACCAATGTCACACGTCACGTGAAGACAGAGAAGTGCTGTAGAATAAATTTCACAGGATAAAACTCCTTAGCAGAAGGATGTTTACACTTAAAATAAATAATGAATTACTTTCAAGGATACTAATATTTTGTATTATTTTGTTTTGAGGAATAACATTCAGTACAGTTCCTTTTATGGAACTTAAAAACAGAGAATTTTTATTTTTCTAATTTAAATACCGGACCCAGTTCTTCAGAGGGTTAAACCATACCTCTCAAATGTCCAGATTTTTCACATTATATCCAGGATTTTGCCTCATACTTTGGTGTGTTCCTCGTAAAATTTGTGGTTTTCTGGCAAATCTCTGGGATAATATGAGGACTGAAGTTACAAAATAACGGCATACATTTGAGTTTCAGACTTGAAATCCTTCAGAAAATGTATGTTAAAACAAACCCTGTTACGCTAGCAAAATTCTAAGTTTAAAAGACCAATATTTAATGTCTGTCCCTATTTTGTGTCCTAGGTCCTCCATTTTGTTAAGCTTTGTCCACATTTCTTCAAAGGTATGGGTAACAAAGTATCAGTTATTTTAATTTAAGACGCAATCAAAATTCCAAATCTGAAATTCAAAAATAAACTACAAAGCTACAGAAAGAAAACTGTATGCATCTCTGTCTCTGCAAATAAAAGTATTTTATTTAACAAGTTATCACACATTTCTTCTCTTCTTTACAGCAGAATTTTTTTACATCTTAGTAATATGTCATACCTATTCCAGTGTGCTACTAGAGCATATTCGTGTAGTTCAGAATTCTGAGCTCCCTTCTTTGCATCGCTGCTTGTGGCTGTTTTCGATATCCTAAGAGGTTTCATGCCATAAATGCCAGCATGATCAATCATGTAGTTATACAGCTGGTGAGCAGTGATCATGTTTGTTGTCAAATTCAGTGTGCCTGAAATATACAAGAATACATCTTTTTTAAACAACCATTAGCGACACAGGACAGTTAAAAATCTTGTCAACAAATGGTGAAATGTGCTTGGACTACACAGTCTGTTTGTTTGACTGGCCAACAGACTTGCCGTGATTTCAGCAATGAATGCAGTTTACCTTTCATTACTCTACATTCTTCTGGATCCTATCTCAGAAAAACAAATTTCCCTTCTACTCTTTTCGCTTCAGCTAAGTAACTTTTCTAAGCCACTTAGAATCTCCGTTGCCTACCCATATACTTTGCGACTCCTTTTCCTTCTCTCTGATTGTCTTTATACCCACTACAGTAACTTTATTCATTGTATTATCAACAAATTCATATGCATATTTTAACCGTATTTCCCCCATCTACCGGCTATCAACCCTCCCTTAATGGACACCAATTAACTCCCTAGTGGCAGGCAGTCCTTGGATCCACTGGAGTGAGAGATGGTTGGTGGGGCATCATACAGGCAGACACTGGGGTTGCTTCTACCCTCTCTAGCATCTGAACTACAAGGCCAATTGTTTTTTTTTTTTTTTTGTAATGCATGGCCTGACTCCCTCCCCTGATGGTGATTTGAGCATATGCTTGTCTGCAAGGACCACTTACACCTTTCTGTCTGCACATGCATGCTTTTCCACATGTGCCAAGGGTTACATACACTGGTTAGGGCAGTTAAGCCCAAGTCGTCCCTGCACAATTTAATAAGTCTTCATCATTCTCCAAAACAAAAATATATAATCAATAAAACAAAAGGTTTATAGGCACAAACTTAATCTTCTCAAGTAAATGTAAATCCCCAGTAAGCAGACAGCTTTGAGATTACATTTGCAAGCAATGAAGATTTTTTTTCTGACTAAAGATGCAAAATCTTTGTTTACTATTATTCTCCATAATGTTAGCCTGGAATAGGCAGCCAGTACATTGTTGGGGGGATGACAAGTACAGTGTAAGGGTGGTGAGAGAAATCATGGAATGCAGACAAAATGTATTACATAATAACTTCTTTTTGTTTAAATAAAATTACCAGTAGAGTAGGGATGTAGTTATAGGAGCCACCATGTCCGAGTCTGTTACCCTAATAATGCATTACTGGGAGTTGATTATTTTTCGCAAATCTTTACTGTTTACAAATGTCTCCTTTTATTCACAATATCTTTTTCAGTTGGATGAAGGGGAAAGACTTATCTTTTTTTTAAACAGTTTCTTAAACATTTTATTTTATTTATTTATTTTTCCTTTTTTGACTGGACTAGTCCCACTAGGCTCGTAGCCTCTTTTCAGGGGAGATCCAAGGTGGCATTTATACTACTAGGGGAAATTTGACCACGGCATTGGGGGACTTTCCCTCCTCTTCGGTGTAGGGGGACACGTTAGTGTGTGGTACATCTGCCATCCTATAGGGGGACACGTTAGTGTGTGGTACATCTGCCATCCTGTTTCCAATCTACGTGTGAAGACAGCCCGGAGAAACAGGGGGAAACACGGAAACCAGCAAGAAGGTAATAGTTGAAAAAGAAAAAGAAGCTTGGGATGATGACAGTTAAAATGAGAGTAAGCAATCTGATAATGGAGAATTCTGCAGTACCGGAGAAGGAGGAAGTGAGGCGACAGAGTGAAATGGTGAATGGTCAACAGGAAGATACAGAGGTGAATTTTCAAAGAAGACTGTTTGCTGGAGATTCAAAGAGTCAGCGGGAGTACATAATTATGACCGTCCAGTCCGGAAGGTTGCAGGATGATTATCTTTAAGACTTGATCAATCACAGTGAGCCAGAAAGTGAGACAGCGGAGTTCTGGGGAGAAATAATGGAAAAGATACAAGGAGAGGAGATGATGGAAGGAACAGCAGGAAAAGAATCATACGTATAGAAGGTGAAGGAAGGAAGAAAACCGAAGAATAGAAGGAGATGAAGAGAAAGTATACAGTGAGAATAAGTACCAAGAAAGAGAAAGGAATTGAAAGGTATGAAATGTGGGACTCTGCGATTGCTCCCTTGGGCATTTCACCTACAGAGATAAGAGTATTTATTCTTATAAAGAGAGATACTTTCTGTGAAATAATTTTTGAAACTGGACAAGCTATGGAAATTTTTTTAGCTAAATATGAAAACAGAAAGAATACCATTCCCTGGTCAGATTATGTAATACAGACATTTCATAGAGAAAAGAAAAAGAGAATATTAATACAATTTAGAACTGAAGTTGAATTCAAAGACTTGAAAGAACAATTATTGACAATATGTAAAAATGTTTTAGATACAACAAAGATATATGATGAAAGAGGCTTGTGGACTGGTGGATGGGAATGTGGGGTTATATTAAATATGCAGAACGATAATATTATACACATTCCAAGTATAATAAATGTATGTGGCAATAGAGGTTATGTTAAACATAGAAATCAGCCCAAAACTTGTTACTTCTGTGGCAGAGACAATCATTTAATAAGCAAATGTGACAAAAGAAAATGTTTCATAGGTGGTAAATCAGGACATGATGCAAAGAATTGTGATATGATGCACAAAAAATATGGTAAGATAGGGCAGGCTTGGTTAGAATGTGAAAAAGACATACTATCTGTAGAAACAGAAAAAACACAAGTCAGTACAATTAGCAGATAGTAATCATGAACAAAAAAAAAAAACAAAGTGATGTACAAGAAAACAAAGACATTACAATATATACAAAAGAAAAACAGAAAGAAAAAGAGCAGAATTAAATGATACAAGTGAGGAGGATTATACGAATTGGAAGGTTGTAAGAGGAAAAAAGAATTGTATAGCAAAAAAGGTGAAAGAACGGAAAAGAAAGTTTAAGAGTGTATTAACAAGAGAGAGAGAAAAAGGCATTGGATGAAAAATGTTAACACTATTCCATTCAAAAGCTGAAAATCTTACCTTTGAATGTAAATAACATGAAAAATATAACAAGAAGGTTAAGGCTGGGTATTTTAGAATGGTGTGCAACATTACATGCTCATAAAATTATATTAGGGGACATAAGGCTACTGATAGAAAAGGAAAGGCTACAAACAGAAAAATTATAGGATGGACCAATTGTATGGAATATGGGGAAAGATGTATGTTCAGGTATATGTATACTATGTCAAGAAAATTTTAAAATGTATGGGAATTGTGGGAACAATACATACAAGGAAGGAATGAGGTCTAAAAGGGGGCAGGACTTAAATGAGCTATGTAATATTTGAGTGAGAAGGATTGGGTAGATTATAAGTGATGTATAATGTTTGCAGCTGGGAGTGTTATCAGTATGGTTTTGTGATGTAAAATGCTTGCAACTAGGATTGTGTCAGTGTGGTTTGTTTTTAGTTATATAAATGTATGATAGCCTATGTAGTAAGTGATGGTTTAATAAAGATGTTTCTTGTTTAAAAAAGGCAGGAATTGAATAATTTATGTAACACTGCTTACGTTATATGATATATAGTAATATATGTGAAGTATAATGTTTATGTTAATATAGTTTGATTACTTTTATATGAATGCAAACTTGCCTATGTCACAAGTAGCAATTCAATAAAGATGTCTGGAAAAAAAAGAAAATATTAAAATATTAGATGTTACTACAGTGGAACTAGGAAGGATAACAATATTAGATATGAGATGGAATACAAATGTATGCAGGGTAATCACTATATATGCTTATGTGACAAAAAAGCAGCGAGAGACAATGTTTAAAAAAATCCTAGATTATGTTAGCGTGGATATGGATATTATAATGGTAGGAGACTTAAACTGCAATTTAAGAACAAGCAAAAAGAGTAATAGTGAAGTTAAACTTATATATGGAATAATGAGAAGTGGTAAGATATACACATGGGAAAACAAGCAGTGGACCTATAAAGGAAATTACATTAAGACTGAAATTGATTGTTTCTTATATCCAATAGCTTAAAAATTATACAGAAAGGGACTAAGAAATCAGGATTTTCTGACCATATAGCCATATGATTGAAGATACATGAGAAAGAAGAATACATAAAAATAGATAACAAAATTGAAAGATTAAATGAAAGAGATTTAAAACAACATGATAGGAAAGAAATAAATTATGGAAACACCATACAGCTATGAGAGGTTTTTATGAAAACTGAAAGAGTTTATGGATACGTTTTACAGAAAAGTATAAGAAATGTTTCTTGGAAGAGTAAATGATTAAAAGGAATAAAGAAAACATGGATTATAAAATATTAAGTCAAGCTATATTTATATTTAGAGAACTATTACAAGATAAATATATTTTTTATGAAAAAGAACTATATGACACAAATCAAAAAAGATAAATGGTTCGTTATACAAAGATATTGTTTACAAGAGAAAATAAGTAGCAGCATTGCATTTAAATAAACTAATGAAAAAAGAAAAGAATAAGGCAATTGAGAAATGAAGAAGAAAACAAAGTAACAACACAAGAAGGAACAGGTAAGATAATTAGAGGTTATACATTACAATCTTTTGTTAAAAAATAAATAGGTAGAAATCAAATATATGAACTTAAATTGACTGAAACTGACAATGAAGCATCGGAACAAATTATAACAATGAAAGAGTTAAATAAAATACTACAAGAAATTGGTGTAGATACAGGACTAGATGGTATTGAATATCATATGTATACAAATATAGAGAATTGGCAGAAACATACATTTACAGGGGTTTCAGATAAATGGTTAGAATTAGGAATGACAGAGAAGGAATTATGCATGGGTGCTATAATATTCGTATGGAAAAAGGGAGAAAAAGATTACATAAAGAATTGAAAACCAATAATACTAAACGATAGATTATAAAATATTTATGAGAATTATAACAAAGAGATTAAAAAATAAAATAGATAAACTACTTAAACAAACAGTATTTGGTAGAAAGGGAAGGCAAGACATATTATGGTTAATAAAAGTGATAACAGATATTACAAATAAGAAAACAGAGGCAAAGATTATGATAGGAGACTTAAGTAAGGCTTTTGACAAAATACAACATGAACCATTATGGGATATTCCAAAAGAGTACAATATAAGTAAGAAAATAATACAAGTAATCAAGTCACTGTATGAAAGAAATAATGTTAAATTAAATGTGAACGGATGGATAAGTGAAGAAATGAGAATGTGGAATAAGATAGGTATGTCCAATTAGTAGCATTATATTTGCATTAGTTACAAATACAGTAGTGACAATGATCAATTATATGATATATAAAAAAAAGTTATGTACTCACCATAACGATCCATGCGAGTTGTTCCATCTCACCTTCATTCTTCACTGATGGGTTCGGAGCTGATTCTCGGCTCCGACATGACCGACTAGCAAGCTCAAAGTTCTCCAGTAGCACGAGACCCAATCACTTATCCCACAATGCACTGCTGGAATTACCTCAGATCTTGTTTGCTGCGTACCATGTAAACGTACAATAATTATTCTGCCTAGGAATGAAGACACATTGAAAAACCAGGATGAAGACAGTCTCCAGGTCAACTGCCAGCCAGGAGGGGGAAGAAGGGAGGGACGTGAGAATGAAAGTGAGATGTAACAACTCACATGGAACATTATGGTGAGTACATAACTTCTTTATGTCAAGTTGTTCAATCTCGCCATTCATTCTTCACTGATGGGTAGCATCCCTAGCACCCAGATCTTGGGTGGCTCACGGAAGTACACTCTTTAGAACTGTAGAACCAAATGAAGCCCTGTCCCTGGAGGCCTTATCCACTTTGTAATGAGTTATAAAAGTGTGAGGTTTAGACCATGTGGCTGCTGCACAGATCTTGTCCAAAGGTAATTTGGCTTGAAAGGCTGAAGAGGTAGAAACTGTTCTGGTTGAATGAGGCTTCACCTTACTAGACAAGGGCATGTTATTATAAGAATATGTGCAAGTGATACAATCCGACAGACACTTAGACAGGGTTGTTTTGGCAACTGGTTTACATTTCCTGACCTCAGAAAAAGACACAAAAAGCTGATCTGATTTCCTAATGTCTTTTGTTATGTCTAAATAAAATCTAAGTTGTCTGTGAACATCGAGTTTGCGCAACATATATTCCAATTTGTTGGCGTGATTAGGGAAGAAAACGGGCAACTCAATGACTTGATTAATGTTAATCTCAGAACATACTCTATCAGCATGGAACACCATATAAGGGGGCTTGATGGATAGGGCTTGGAGCTCTGACACTTTGCGGGCTGAAGTGATGTCTACTAGGAAAATAGTTTTCCATGATAGAAAATTTAGTTCACAAGATGATGCAGGCTCAAAAGGAGGAAGAAAGATGTGAGATAACATAAAATTCTAATTCCAGGGAGAGTAAGGTGTCTTCACTGAAGGCCTCATGTGAAAAGAACCTTTTAGAAAAGCCTTAGACAATTGCTGAGCCATAATATTCAATCCATTGATCCCTAGATGGAAATTAGATATAGCAGCTAATTGTACTCGCACCGTAGCAGCCACTGCTCCTTTGTTGAAAATTTCTGTCAAGAATTGTAAAATAGAAGACAATGGCACTTGGTAACGGTCAATGTTATGGGAAGAAGCCCAAATGGAAAACATCTTCCACTTACTACGATACAATTTTCTAGTGGAAGATTTATGGGAAGCCAACAAAATTTGACTAGTGTCATGGGAAAGATTATAAAGCCTGGCTATGCGGGGAATTGGAGCAGCCTAGCGGTTAACTTCAGTGTCTGCAATGATGGATAAAGATCCCCTGAAGGATGTGTCAATAAGTCTGGAACTGGGTCCAGAATCCATGGGTCTTCCAGACTGTGATGGTAAAGAAACAGAAACCAAATCTGCCGAGGCCAATGAGGGACTATAAGGATGATTGTCAGTCCCAACGACTTTGCTTTATGTAAGAATCTGGGTATCAGGGGAATTGGTGGAAATGCGTAGAGGAGACCCGAGGGCCAATTGTGGACAAAAGCATCCCTCGGGGAGTGACCTGGCGTGGGAATCAGGGCAAAATAGCTTCTGCATTTGTTGTTGATATGACTGGCAAACAGGTCGCAGGAAGGCTGGCCCCATTTGTGGAAAATCCTGTCCACATTCTCTTGTTTGAAGGACCATTCGTGGGACAATAAAATTGCCCTGCTCAGTCTGTCTGCTAAGACGTTGGATTTGCCAGGGATGTGTGTTGCTAACAGAAAGTGCTGGGATGACATTGCCCACTGCCATACTCTGAAGGCTTCTCGGCAAAGGGGATAAGACTTGGTCCCGCCTTGCATGTTCAGGTACCAGACCACTGACATGTCTGTCTGTATTGCAACTGTCCCTAGAGGAAGAGAGTCCTGAAAGTATTGCAATGCTAGAAGTACTGCTCTCATCTCCAGGACATTGATATGCAGATGTGATTCTTGATCTGTCCATGTGCCTTGGGCAGTCTTTCCCTGAAAAAGTTCCCCCCCCCCCCCTATCACGGAAGCGTCCGTGGTCACAGTGGCAACTAGAGGGGGTAGCATGAAGGGACGTCCTATTGTGACATGAAGAGACGTCAACCACCACTGAAGATCCTTCTTGCGGAAATTCGTTATCAGGATCATGTGACTCATTGGAAGTTCTTGGTAAGACCATTGCGTGAATAGAAGCCATTGAAGGATTCTCATATGCATCCTTGCTAACGGGATTGCCAAGATTGCTGCTGCCATCAATCCTAGTACTTTCAATACCTCTGCAGTTGGTGCTCTGTTCTTTGATGCCAAGGACATGATGTGTTGGTGAAGAATACAAATCCTTTCGGGTGGAAGACGAAGAGTGGTGGTTGATGTGTCTAATTCTGTCCCTATAAAAACGATATGTTGCGATGGCAACAAGGCAGACTTTTCGAAGTTGACTGTAATGCCTAACCGATCGCAGAGTGTCAGAGTAGCCTCTCTCACTTGAAGAAGTTGATGCCTGGTGGTGGAGGTAAGGAGCCAATCGTCCAAATATGGAAACACCTTGAATCCTAGACGCCTCAGGTGAGCCGTGACTACTGCCATGCACTTGGTGAACACTCTGGGCTGTAGTGAGATCAAAGGGCAGAGCTCGGAATTGATAATGACTGGCTCCAGCTGGAAACGCAGGTGATCTCTGGATGGCCTGGCCATCTTTATGTGGTAGTACGCACCCTTGAGATCGATCGAGCACATCCAATTGTCCTTCCCTAAACACGGGAGTATGGACTGTAGCGTGACCATTCAGAACTTCTCTTTTCTCACAAATTGGTTGAGTCTGCTGAGATCCAAAATGGGTCTCCAGTCCCCTGTTTTTTTTGGAACTAAAAAGAATCTTGAGTAAGTTCCGAATCCTGTTTAGTCTACCGGGACTGGCTGGATGACTCTTTTTTTTTCTAGCTATTGATGTACCTCTATTGCTGCTTGCCCCATGTGACTGGGTGGAACATCCAGGATTTTTTTGACGGGAAGGGGTTGGGTGGAGAACGGTATGAAATACCCTCTGGAAATGACATTTTGTACCCAAATGTCATTTGTTATATTTAGCCAGGCTTCTGGGTACATGACAAGCGACCCCCGACTGCTTCCAGAGTAGGACAGCCGGGCCTCCCTTCAGGAGAGCTGGTAGGATTGACCAGAGAAGTGATATCTGTCACCCTGGTGTTGCGGACCCACTCTGCCGTGAGGGCAGCGTCTTCCACTGTAATCCCCTCCTCTGCCTCTGGAGGGGGGCACACCACGTGTCTTGAAAGGCTCCTTAGGCTTTCCAGAACCACATCTTTCCTCCCCTCTGACCATTAGGAAAGGGTCGAGTAGGGATGGAAAAACGGACTCTGACGGCAGAGTCTTTCTCTTTTGCTCACACCTGGTAAAAGTCTCCTTCACCTTTGGCCCAAACAAGGATGAGCCGTCAAATGGGATATTCATAAAGGAGGACTTGAAGGGTTCTGCGAAAGAATACAGTCGCATCCAGGCATGCCTACGAAGAGCAATTCCTGTACCTGCAGTTCTACTCGAACCATCAGCTGCGCAAAATATGAGATGCATGGACGAGTTGACTATCGAATTGAGGGTAGAGAGCTGAGTGGCAATCTTGTCGGATACACTTGTAGCTACAGTACCCTGAAGAGTATCTCCCAACTTCTTAAGGAGATCTCTCTGCAGTTTGGTAAAATGTGTCAAGTAGTTCAGTGATCTGAGTGAGAAAGTCGCTGAAATAAACATGCGTTTCCCATATCTATCCATGATCCTAGATTCTCTGTTAGGAGGATGGATAGACGAGGAAGTCTCAGACATTTCCTTTTTCGTGGCTGCCGCCACCACCATGGCATCAACAGGAACTTCCTTGGTCAAAAAGGACTTTTCCATGGGGGCAAAAATAAACTTATTAGGCCTCCTAGGAACAGGTTCCATAGATTCTGGTGACTCCCATGCCCTATGAGAGATCAGATCCATAAGCTCATCGTAGGGTGGAGATACCCAAGCGGTGGAAGGTTGAGACCTGAACGCCTTCTGGAGAACTGACTCATCCTCAGTAGGGCTTTTGGACTGCCAATCACCCCTCTGCTTAAGAATTTCAAGAATCTCTGCAAAGGAGATGTCCTCAGAGGGGGATCTAGGGGGCCCTTCTGATTCATCCAAGTCGGTGTCCGATGTTAGAGAATCCTGTGGGGAGTCCAAATGCCTCCTCTTGCATAATCTCTTCCTGAGGACATCTTCAGGGGGAACTTCTGGAGAGGTCTCAGAAGAGCAGGGAGTGCCCTGTGGGGCTACCTGAGGATCTGGGTCTTTACGCTTGGGATGATCAGAGGAAACAAACTGACACAGGCACTTTAGGGGAAGAAGAGGCTAGACCTTGAGATGAGGAAGTCTTAGGAGACAACACTCACCTCATGCCTTCGAATGCACCTCGGTTCCGATGAGAAGGAGTTGATGGTTCTGAAGAAGCCGCGATCTCCTCCCGCACTGAAGCCGTGGGCGCTGAGCCCGAGGTAGGAGCCGAGCTCACCCGAGCCATGGCCCCGAGAGGAAGAGTCGGCACCGACAAGTCAGTGCGACTATCCTCCCTAGACCCGACCGGAGAGTGTCGGCTCCTAGAGTCCCCGGTCGGCGCCGAGAACGTCCGAGCAGATGGAGCCGACAACACTGGAGCAGGTGTCCGCTCCAAGGGATTCACAATCATCAGGTCGGCCTCCCCCGGCTCCGAGGGTACGGTATGGCTCAGAGGAGGAGCAGACAATTCAGGAGTAATGGTTTTCGGCTCCGACAGTTGGGTCTGAGCCGACAGCAACTTAGGTAGGCCTGGTGCCTTTAAGAGCTTCTGAACCAGCCGGTCCATTTCCAGATCGGACAGGCTGACAGGAGACCTGGAAGAGTGAACAGATGGAGCCAACTGGAGGAGTATCAATGGAGGTTTTTCGGCAAGCGGTTCCAGGGCATTGTCCCGGTTCCAAAAAGAACAGACTGTCGTCTGAAGGCAGTGGGGCCGAAGTCACCACACTTTCTGACTTTTTTCCTTTCTTAGTCCTGGATTCAGAGGAAGATTTGGACGATTTGCTGGCGCCATCCTGGTCAGACAATGCCTCTGAAAAAGGGTGTTTGATAATACCCCTATCAATTAACTTCCTCTTCCTTTCTGCAAGCACTCTTGTGGAAAAGGAGTGACAGATACTGCATGACTCTTGCAGGTGCACCTCACCCAAACAATAAACACACTGCACATGGGCATCCATGATGGACATCTTCTGTCCGCAGTCTGGGCATTTTTTAAACCCAGACTTTGGATGTTTTTCCTTCTTTTCAGACATTTCACAAAATCCAATATAAAGGAAACACACTGTTTAACTATGAGCTATTTAAAGTTAAAGAAGAATTCTAACTCACACAATACACACAGCCCAAAAAGGCAACTAGTAACTATATCAGATAAATGGGATTAAGCAATCCAATAACAAGAATCCCAAAAAGGGAACACTAACTAACAACTATAAGAAATGGCCTAAGGCCAAAGAGCCGAAGGCAATGAAAGATTTTACTGAGGAAAGGGGTAGAACACAGAAAACAACTGTTAATTAGATAGTATTATATAGTAATAAAAGATATATAAAAATGGAAATATAAAACTTGCTGAAAGTTGAAAACTCCCAATAATAGTCTCGAGCAATGCTGGAAATCAAGAGATCCGTGCTGTGGCAAACTAGATCTGAGGTAATTCCAGGAGTGCATTGTGGGATAAGGGGTTGGGTCTTGAGCTACAGGAGAACTTTGAGCTTGCTAGTCAGCCGTGTCGGAGCCGAGGATCGGTTCCGAACTCATCAGTGAAGAATGAATGGCGAGATTGAACAACTTCACATGTTAAGTTATATGATAGCAAATGAAATACAACTACCTATAATGCATACGTATGCAGATGACATTGTGATAATAACAAGAAACAAAGAATGAATGGAGAACATAAGTAAAAAAATTTAAAGAATTGTTTAAAAAGTTGGGTTTATGTATAAATGATGAGAATAGTAAGGGTTTTGGATATAAAGGAAATATAAAATTCAATGAGGAATCTATAGATATACTAGGAATTGTCTTTGGATCAAGTGTTGATAAAAGAAAACAATGGGAAAAATTAAAATAAGAAACAAAAGAAATATGTCATTTTTGGAAAACATATAGGTTGGCATATAGAAAGAAAGTATACTTAGTAAACTCTGTTATCACTGGCACAATATCATACATAGCCAATACATACATGATACCATCACAGTAGGCAAAAGAAATAATGTTGATTACATTTGCATTCACATCGGGATCAAGAGTGAACCTAGTCAAAAAAGGCGTATTATATATGAAAGTGCAACAGGGAGGACTGGGCCTAATAAACCCAACTGCGCATCATTTAATTTATATAGAGTTTTAGTAGGTTATACGAAACAATGTCAAAATTTGACAGAATATATATTATATTATAAATATCAATTTTTTGAGAAAAGATGGAAATAGGAAAAAGACTAAAGGGAAACATGAATGAAGAAATAAAGGAATATCAGAACAAAACTTTATTACGGAAATTGAATATAAATGAAAAAAATGGTACTTAAATATTATGAATCAATATTTTATTGATCTTTGGAATAATTTAGAAATAAGAAAAAAGGAAACAATATTAAAATATAAATGGTATAAAAGCATGCATGACTGCAAAGATTTCTTATGGAGATCATCTATAAATAAGTTACCTGTTAAGACAAATATGCCTTACAAGAGGAAACAGGATAGCTTGTGTAACTGTTGTGGTGAATTTGAAACTACAGAGCATGTGTTTTTGAAATGTGAAACAGTTATAAAATTGTGGGAAGAAATGAATAATTATAAAATGTTGGAAGGTTTTACAAAAAGGGGACATATTAATATGGATATGACTGAATATGGTTTTTATGATGTAAAAAACAAGAAGAAATGAAGAACATTGATAGAATTATATTTTATGTTACATATATACTATTGACTGAAAGACTGCATGAAATTAAGTTCAATGGGTTCTGGCAGAGATTCTAAAGAAAATACACTTTGGTTGTGGAAAAAAGGGTGGGGAGGAATGTTCATTGATATGAATGCAAACAGTATTGTATAAAGTGTATATATAACTGTAAATATTGTAAATACGTACATAATATGATTGTGTATATGTTTTAACAATAAAAACCCTACTCCTTTCAATAGATGCCGTGGGATCTTTTACATCCACCTGAGATACCACCAACTCAAGCAAATGGGGCCTCAGCTTAACAAGGATGGCACACACAGGAATGTGATATCCCCTTATGCTGCACTGCAGTGTCAGCAAACTATCTACATAATATGAGAAAGGAACCCACAGCCTTTTTCAACAAACATGAGTATACCACCTGCTCAACCACTGACACTGCAGGAGTACTAGATTTTTAGAATTCAGTAGTTCTTAAGAACATCAAAATTTGTCTTTCCTGGATGTTAAGTTAGAAAAGGTTTGCTCCAGTTCTAGGCTTACCATAGTGGTACGTTATAAAAATTCCAGCAGCAGCTCATTAATGCATTATGGAAGTATGCGTCCCTAGTATTTTAAAAATAATATTATTAAGGGATAGTTTGTCAAGCTTAACAGTTTGGCATCCTGAGATAAAATTGTTTCGTTCAAGTGAACTGCATTATAGGTTTAGATTTACAGCTTACCCGGATTCCTTATTTACAGCCACCACTGAATTAACACAGCACACAATTATTTATTCTGCACTTGACCGGAACTCTGCACTGGTCTTAACCCTTAACATCTTGACAGTAAGGCTATTAAAGATCAATAACTGGGGGATAACAAAAGCTAACATTTTTTTTTTTAGAAATAAACTAGGTTCCCAGCCACTTTTTATTAATGAAAGAGGTTGGAATTTGAAAAAAATTGAACATACTAGCTAAATTTGTGCAGATAACAATACAAAGAGATGCACCTTTACATGCTTCTCAAATAATATGTGCAGTATGTGAATAGTGAGACTGTTACTGTGCCAATATTAACAAATCCTATTACAACTCTGCAGGGTTTTTCATATGAAATTTGTGCAATACAGTTTATGCAGCTTTACACACACATATTATAAAGCATTTTAAATATGCAAGCCTTCTTACAGTTCAGAAACAGGTTGTATGAGCATAAGCAAGCAATAAAAAGAATTGTTGCTAATGCTTTGTGCAGGCACAATGTTCAGTGCCATAATTTTAAGTTGTTCATATTTTATGCACTGGATTTTGTGTCACTTGGTATCAGGGTGTGTATGTATACATACATACATACATATATATATATATATATATATATACACATAGAGGTCCACTTTTTAATTTTGAAATTTCAAAATCTTGAACATCAGAATCCTGACGTTCAGATGTTCGAGTTTTTGAAATTTCAAAATGGAAAAAAAAAAAAAACTAAAACAAGAAAATGCTAGCAATCACGTTTATGCATGGGCAAACCCCCCTGCGCCCCCACACACCCCCCACTACTTAAATATACCAACTCCTAATTGCACTACAATGAAGAGAATGGTAAAACTGCCATTCCACACTGTTGGGTGATCTCAATTGTTTACCTTCCAGATATTTCAAAACTTCGAACATCTAAACGTCGGGATTCTGGGGATTCTGGTGTTCGAGGTTTTGAAATTTCGAAATTAAAAAGTGGACCTATATATATATATATATATATATATATATATATATATATATATATATATATATATATGTACACAGAGAGATTTAGAATGCCTGGGGTACAAATGGCAGAATTTACTTAATGCATGTGCTCTACCAGGTCTATACAGTACTACAAATTTTAAATGCCTTTTAAAAAGAAGGATCAATAATGTTTTTTATCAGATTTTTTTTTTCAAAATATCTCCATAATGATCTGTACAAAAATACAGTGAGACTTAGTACAGCAAACACACATTTATCAAGGGATTTTTTTTGGTTTTATTGATCGATGATCACATAAATTGATATAAATTTAATTCACTGTTTTTGATTTAGATTGCTTAAGTCTTTTAGTATTCGTGCATGAGATGAAAGCACTTAGAGTTAAATAAAAAGTTTATCTTTTCAGTTTCTCAGAGGCTTTGACTATTTATAAATGGACTTTTCAATTTCACAGATTGTGTGAAGGAAGCTTTCTGAACATCTTTACTGATGATGCTTATGAGATAGTCAAGATTTAACTGCCAAGCTAAGTAAGTCATTCTACAGGAAAACTTAGCTCATGCAACAAGGGAAAGCAACAATGCCTGGAACTTAGGGTCCTCCCCCCTATTCAGTGAAAAACTTTTTTCTTCAGAAAACTGGGGTATCCCACAAGCGATGGATGGAACTAGAGAACACAGAGTCCTTCCACAATGGTTAACATTTTTTTTCTGTTTTGGAGATCCCCAACCTCATAATGAAAAGCATGAACAAGGAACTCATCACAAAAGAAGACATCATTCACTACAGCCATCTGATCTCTTCTCACCCTTAAATAAGACGGCATAAGATGAACCACCCACTACAGGTACATTCTTGAGACAGCAGTCTCTATGGAGGATCCAAACAGGTGAGTCAAACAATGTTAAAGCACCCAAGTTCAAAGCTGGTAAAGGAGAAATCCCTTTGGTCCACCCTGTCCAGAGCCTAAAAGATGCTTAAGTACACTGGTTTCACTTCTGGGCCATGCTGAACTGAACAGATCACACCAGCATTAGCCCTAGGAAAGTTATCAAGGGCATTAATTCACTCAGCTGGGGATTTAAAATACAGCATCTACCTTCTTTGGAAAAAAGAGAATTGAAACTAGATGCTTACAGAGTGCAAAAAAAAATCCTCTTCATGACAGGGTGTATGGTGGAGGGAGAAACAAAGGATCATCATTATTCTGTTCTTGCCCAGATGTTAAATGATACATTTTTGAGAAATGGCAGAGGAGCTACGAGGCAGTCACCAGTGGACTTCATAGCAATGGAGAAGAAGTTAGCAGGAAGAGAAGTCTCATTGTCCTTGTCCATCACAAGGAAAATGGCCTACAAATTCTTCAACTTTCTCGCCAAAGGAAACTAAGGAAAAAGCAAATATCTTCCCTGCTTCTAGTAACAAGGATAAAGGTAGATGTCACTTAACTGAATGTTAAGATGATGAGTTTCTGACAGATAAGCACTTGGCAGCAAGAATCAGGGCATCTGCAATACAGGAAGCACATGCCAGAGGTTTTTAAGAGGTCTGCAAAGGTCTTGATATTGGTATAAGCCAGGGTTTTCCCATAGGTATGCTCATTCATGAAAACATGTTCTAACAGACAGAAAAAAAGAAAGCAGCAAAATACTAAGCAGATAAATCCTCAACCACAGATTATAGCCGTTAAGCAGAAAAATATGAAATAAAGCAGTCACCAAACATATGGCTCTAAAACCATGTAATATTTATTTAAAACAAGATAACAAATGGTAAGCGCTTTCACCACCACCACCTAATGCTTCTTCAGACCATTAACAAAGAACAACTTTTTAAAAACATTTAAATAACCTTGTACTCACATTTAATTAATCATTTCCACCTGTTACCAGTGATCTTGCATCCATACATCCCATTCGTATCATCGCTCATCACGTCACTCAAATTCATTTAAAGATATAGTACTCATATAGTATATTTTTCCACATTAAAATGCTATTGTTTCATATAAAAAAGCCTATATTCATAGCATTCAGCATATATTAAAGCACATAGCAATTCATAGCACATTTAAAGCTTAGTATCCATCTATTTGTTAAACCATTCCATTTGTGGTTGAAGCAGTTTACATAAATGGATCCATCTCCGTAGCCTTAATCTAATATGTGTCAATACCCAAGGACTCATCAACCACTATTTTTATTCCATGTCTTAGTGGTAATGAAGATATCTGTTCACTCATTATTATGTTTATGCCTACACATTGCTAATATGCATTGCATAACGTTACATTTCCTCGCTCATTGATCAGTAGATCTATATATTTAATGTGCCCCACCAATATGAAACTATGCGTTGAAGCTTTTAATAATAGCCTCACTCCTTAGAAATTATTTTATATTGCTCTTACTCAATCCATAGCATATTCCCTGTGCTTATTTATCAACAGTTACAAAGCAACACATATTGTAACATTTAATTTCACTCAGCAATGCAAGTAAAACCATGCATGACAGCTTCAAGGCAATAACCACATTCTTTAAAATCTACTGTGCACGTGTCCATATTATATAATGTCTAGCCATTTGCATTCCATATCTTCATATATATCCGTAGTGTTGTCATTCCCCTGTTGCTGTATTAAGTTACTAAGGTGTTAAATAAGGAGACATTACTCACATTCATTAACTAATACCTACTTATCACGGTACATTCTTAGTGTCTGAACTCATTATAACTTACTTGTACTGCCTGATTTAAAGGGCTTAGGGCAAAATATCTTTCTGTTACTATCAGTGCTTATTAACAACTCCTAGGCAAAGCTCATGCAGACTTATATCAAGGGCATTAACTAATGCATCAAAAGCATACTAATTTGACTTATCGATCTTCATCATACCATATTATTTGGTTCCGATATCCTCCCTATGTTTAAATTATGTTCACAAATATTATATCATCGGACTTGCACTAGGTATGCCGAATTACATCAGCTAACTACGTGTGCATTCATCAATTTTTCTACAAAACTATCCATACACATAGGGAGGATATCGGAACCAAATAATATGGTATGATAAAGGCAGATAAGTCAGATTAGTATGCATTTGATGCATTAGTTAATGCCCTTGATATAAGTCTGCATGAGCTTTGACTAGGAGTTGTTAGTAAGCACTGATAGTAAAAGAAAGATATTTTGCCCTAAGCCCTTTAAATCAGGCAGAACAAGTAAGTTATAATGAGTTCAGACACTAAGAATGTACTGTGATAAGTAGGTATTAGTTAATGAATGTGAGTAATGTCTCCTTATTTAACACCTTAGTAACATAATAAAGTAACAGGGGAATGACAACACTACGGATATATATGGAATGCACATGGTTAGACATTATATAATATGGACATGTGCACAGTAAATTTTAAAGAACGTGGTTATTGCCTTGAAGCTGTCATGCATGGTTTTACTTGCATTGCTGAGTGAAATTAAATGCTACAATATGTGCTGCTTTGTAACTGTTGATAAATAAGCACAGGAAATATTATGTTATGGATTGCGTAAGAGCAATATAAAATAATTTCTAAGGAGTGAGGCTATTATTAAAAGCTTCAATGCATAGTTTCATATTGGTGGGGCAAATTAAATATATAGATCTACTGGTCAATGAGCGAGGAAATGTAACGTTATGCAATGCATATTAGCAATGTGTAGGCATAAACGTAATAATGAGTGTGCAGATATCTTCATTACCACAAAGACATGGAATAAAAATAGTGGTTGATGAGTCCTTGGGTATTGACACATATTAGATTAAGGCTTCGGATATGGATCCATTTATGTAAACTGCTTCAACCACAAATGGAATGGTTTAACAAATAAATAGATACTAAGCTTTAAATGTGCTATGAATTGCTATGTGCTTTAATTTATGCTGAATGCTATGAATATAGGCTTTTTTATATGAAATAATAGCATTTTAATGTGGAAAAACATGTTATATGAGTACTATATCTTTAAATGAATTTGAGTGACATGATAAGCATTACTGAGCATGTGTTAGATACGAATGGGATGTATGGATGCAAGATCACTGGCAACAGGTGGAAATGATTAATTAAATGTGAGTACAAGGTTATTTAAATGTTTTTTTTTAAAAGTTATTTGTTAATGGTCTGAAGAGGTGGGTGAAAGCGCTTACCATTTGTTACATTGTTTTAAATAAATATTACATGGTTATAGAGCCGTACATTTGGTGACCACTTTATTTCATAAGTTCTAACAGATAACTATCAGATGATAAACAACATGCAGATCTACTGTCTGGGTCATCCCAGTGGGCAAAACTAGAAAAGTAAAAACTGGCTGGAGTCTCCTCTTTCCTAGCCAACAAGTTTTTAAGATCACCTACAGATTGGTGAGTGACTTCTAGGAAAATGCCTATCTGTACTGGTAGGGGGACTGCTTCCCCAGACAGCCATGTAGCCCAGTATTCAAACTTCTGAGTAGCAGCAGCAGTTGCAGAACAAATAGTTGTGTAAAATCTTACCATAACCACAGATGTCCTTCTCTTCCATTTTGCAGTATTCATAACATGGGGGATTCCACGCCTAGATGACCCAAACGTCCAGCCAGTATACCAAACACTTAGGCTACTTCTAGGTACGTGCGATCTTGCACAAAGGATGCAGCCAATGAAGGCCATAAAAGTGACATCTGCATGTACCATCCTCAGAAGTGAATGCCCAGTCTGAACACCAGTCCAAGGATAAGAAGAAAAGGCATATATCATCCATAGAAAAACATGAACCAAGGGGGAAGGTGGGTGGGATAGAATACTGCAACACAAAAGAGAAGGACATCTATGGTTACGGTTAAGACTTTATATAACTATTCTATGTCTTTCTATTCCCACGTTGCATTACTCATAACAAGAGGGAGAATCCCAAAGCTCATGAGAGGGAAAGGGAGGTTGGAGCACATGAATTCTCCATAAATCCAAGCAGAATTGCCCTGGCAAAACCTGCTCTGGATCTGGAAACAGAGCCCAACTTGTACTGTTTAGTGAAGATGGAGGACCGAGTATCTGCTTCCAGGAGAGAGGCAGTGTCCAGACCCCTTGAAGAAGGCCCCAGAGGAAGCTACAGCCCTAGTGGAATGGGCCTTAACTGAGGAAGAAAGTGGTTTCCCTTGATACAAGTAGCAGAAAGAAATGGCTTTAGATATCCAAGAGGAAATAGTCTGTTTAGAAACAGATTTACCTAGCACTCTGGGGTGAAAAGAAACAAACAATTGCTCAGACTTTTTAAGTGATTTGGTCTTATCCAGGTAAAATCTGAGCGTCTATGTACATCCAAAGTATGGAGTACCCTCTCACTCGAGTTTTGAGGGATAGGGAAAAAGGGTCTACTTCACAATGTCAAAAGCCGACAATATTGAAGCTGATATTGTCGGCAGCACAACATCGAAAGTGCAGAACATCGTGCAGGTAAATGGAAATCTCCGTAGGGGAAGATTTCCATTTACCTCAATGCAGTGTGGTCTCGGAGCTGGAATATTTAAGTAGGGGGTGTGGGGGGTGCAGGGGGGCTTGCCCCCTGCCTACGCTAGTTAGTTTTTATTTATTTATTTATTTTAACGTTATTCAATGTTTTACTACATCGATCACTAGAGGCCGACCTTTAGTGATTCAATGTAGTAAAATTTCAATAATGTGATATAGATGTGGGAAAAAGGTAGGTAAGTGAATGGATTGGTTAAGGGACATGTCATTAACCATTTTAGGCATGCAAGAAGGATTGGTATGAAGAGAATCCCTATCCCTGTGAAAAAATAAAAAGCGTTGTGAAGCCATTAAAGTTTGAAGCTCAGACACTCTCCTAGCAATGGTGATGGCTACTAGTAAAACAGTTTTCCAAGTGCAGAGTTTTAAAGAGGCAGAAGCTGCAGGTTCAAAGGATGTCTGAGACAGTTTTTTCCAGAACAAAATTCAAACGTCAGGGAGGAGGAACAGGTTTCCTGGGAGGTCTGATATCCAGGACGCCTTTTAAGAAAAACTTAACTTCTAGCCTAGAAGCTAAGGGGGAGATAAAGGCAAACATACAGAAATGGCTGACAAATGGACTTTAATTAAAAGAATAAGCATATCCAGACTTAAGCAGATGACACAAGTAAGACAAGACTAGGGGAATACCCACTGAAAATGGATCTAGTGACTTGTTAAGACACCAGATGGAGAACCTCTTCCATTTGTACAAATATGATCTCCTGGTATTGGGTTTCCTGGAATCAGAAGCCTATCACCCACAGTGTCAAATTTGGGTCTATATCAGAAGACTGAATGGAAAAATTATCGAATGGCAAAACAGCGAAAAGACCAGGCCTCAAACTTGCTATTGTGGTGGGCTGCACCCCCCACACCCCCCACTAAATATATATACCAACTCTGAGATTGCACTACAGTGAGGAAAGGGCAAATATTCCAATCTTCACTGTACCGTGATCTGGCAAACAGCACTTCGAGGTCCGGTCTTTTCGCTGTTTTGCCGTTCGATATTTTTTCCATTCGGTCTTCTGTTACAGACCCGTCAAATTCAGTGTTGTTAGACTTGCATGTGGGTGAATGAAAAAACCTTGCCTTGTGTGAGAAGATCCACCCTGTGCGGTAACGTGTGGTGACTGCCGTTGGCTAACTGCAGAAGAAGAGGGAACCAATGCTGTCTTGGCCAAAAGGTGGTCACCAGCAAGATTTTTTGGGATGTCTTGCTTAATCTTCAGCATACAGAAACATCCCCTTCCATAAGAAAGAAAGGGGGCCCACCACCTTCCATACCAGAGGGTGTACAGCTCTGGCACAAAATTTTGGAAGTTGTCTGTTTAAAGGGAAGGCAAAAATAACTATCTGAGATGTACCCTACTGGTGGAGAATGTCCAGAAACACTTCCCTATGGATCATAGGTAGGTACTAGGCTAGCCAACAAGGTTCCCTGGCTTACGCCACCCACGAAAGTTATTTTCCTGTGCCACTATCGAGCAGAGACACAGAAGTGATCCCCGGGCTGTATTTCCTATTTCCCATCCACTCATCAAGATTTTTCTTGAAGAGTGCTAATGAAGAACTTTGCTTGACATAGATGGGTAGCCTGTTCCAGAGTAAGGGAAGTCTCAGTGACAGGAATCTATCCCTCCAGCATGTCCTGTTTATTGTGGTGACAAGGTTCAGGACTCTAGAGTGTGTAGCTCGGAGGGATTGGGATTTCTTTAGGTGCAGTATGTCCAACAGCTCTGGGTGTGACATAGCTTTATATGTTAGGCAGAGATCACCTCGGAGTAGGTGATATGCTACGGAGTAAAGCTGGAGTTTTTTTCAGACGGTCAGTGTAGGGCATTAGTTTGAGGCCAGTAATCCTCTTTGTGAGGTACTTCTGTGGCCTTTCCAGCTGCTGCAGATGTCTTGTGAGGTACATTCCAAAAGGGGCATTGTACTCTATAATGGGTCTAATGAGTGTCGAGTAGAGGAGAAAAATTACATCTTTCTTCCTGGATGAGAACCCATTTATGATAAGGTGTGCCACATAAAAGGACTTCCTGACTACTGTGGCGATGTGACTATCAATGGAGAGACTACTGTCCACCTGGGTCCCAAGGTCTCATCACACATTCTGTGTTAAGTAGATTGCTGCTTATGTGGTAGTTCATGGGTACAGAGTTTTTACCAAAGGGGATGACACTGCACTTTTTGGCATTGAGCTTGAGGCCATGGCTTTGACACCAGGCATCTGTCTCAGCGAGGCCCTTCTGTAGGATGTCCACATCATTTGGGGACTTGACTATTGCGCCTAGTTTGCAGTCATCTGAGAACTTCGTTAGCCAGAGGCCTTCTGTGTTAACCTGTACTTCAGATAAGTAGATACCAAGCAGGAGAGGTCCCAGGACTGAACCCTGTGGTACTCCACTTGTCACTGGTTTTAGGTCAGATTTGGAGTCTGCAACTTTTACAGTGTGGATTCTGTCAGTGAGCAAGTTGGCAACCCATCTTGTGATGTAGGGATTTATACCTAGTTTAGTGAGTTTAGCTATAATTCCAGAATGGGGGATGGTGTTGAAAGCCTTGGCGAGGTCAAGATAGGCTGTGTGAACCACCTTACCCTCATCTACGGCTTTGGTGACTGCCTCCAAGAAGTCGATCAGGTTCAGGAGGCATGATCTGTCTTTCACAAACCTGAACTGGGTGGGATCCAGAGTTTGGAGGTTACCAATGTCTTTGTTTATGAGTTCAATGATGATACATTCCATGGTCTTGCAGACTAGGCTCGTCAGGCTAATAGGGCGATAGTTCCTGGGATCAGTAGTGGCTCCCCCTTTGTGGAGTGGGATAACTGTTGCTGTGCACCATTCAGTGGGCACAAAGCCTGATGCGAGGCTATTATTGAACATGGTGCTTAGGTGGGGGGCCAGTTCGTTCTGAAGTTCGTGTAAAATGCATCCTGGGATGCTGTCCGGTCCCATGGATGCTGTGTATTTTGGCTTTAGACAGTGCAGCCTTTACCTGATTAGTTGTGATTACAGGGACTTTCCATTCTTCCTGTATAGATATGAGCCCTTTAGGGGGTGGGGGGGGTAAAGTTAGCACTGAACCTATCTGCCAGGATGTTGGCAATATCACTTGGTTCTGTAATTTTCGTGCCGTTGTGCTGTAACTCAAAGCATATCTGGGTTTTGCCATCGAGATTCTTGACATAGCTTTGTGGTTGTTCTTAGAATTAGTGGCGATTTTGTTTTCATAGCTAGCTTTGGAGGATCTTATAAGGGATCTCAGCTTCTTACTGAGGCTGACCAGGGAGCTCCTCCACTTGTGGGATTTTACTCTCTTTTGCAACAGTTTCTTCCTTCTGTTGTGCAGTTTGTTTATGGCAGGGGACCACCAGATTGGCTTCCTTTTTTAAGGATAGTGTCTTGGTTCTGTTTGGGATAGCACAATCCTTGCACTTGTGTAAGTGCTTATAGAGTGCATTTGTGGAGGATTCAGCTGTTGCAACTGTATTGTCCATCTGCATGGGTGTCATGAAGTTTACCACTTCTGTCTTAAGAAGCATGAAGTTGGTTTTGGAGAAAATTTTTACTGTGGTTTCCTTAATGGGGGTGCAGGTGGGATGTGGATATCAAGGGTGATTAACTTATGGTCGGATCGGACCAACGAGGAGTTAACTTCAGGTGTGGAACAGCAGTCACTCATGTTGGTAATGACTAGGTCTAGGATATTTTTGTCCGTGGTGGGGGTGTAGATAAGTTGATCCAGGGCATTGGAGTTTAAGAATTCCAGAAAGCGTTGAGCTAAGGAGTTGGTACACGAGTAGTTTTCCAACTTAATGGTGGGGTAGTTGAAGTCGCCCATTATTAGGGTGTTTGGCTAACCCTAATATTTTCCAGTACATCAAGAAAAGAGGAGTGGGAATCCTGAGGCATGGTGGGAGATCTGTAGCAAGCTACAATTTGGATTGCAGTTTTGCCCAGAGTTAGTTGCACTTGGATAACCTCAGATGCATTATGCTGAGCATCTAGCCTGGAGGTGTGAATATCCTTAATGAATATGGACACACCTCCACCTTTGGTGTTTGGGTCCAGGTTACATGGCCGAAAAGTGTGGTATGAGTTATAGCCTGGTAGTGCAGAGGTGCTCTCTGGAGCCTTGAACCAGGTCTCAACCACAGCACAGATATCAATGTTCTCCATTTTAAGGAGTGCCTCGAGTGGGTGCATTTTGAGATTTAGACTTCTAGCATTGAGTAGCATTACCCTAAGTTTTGCTTGCCTGTTCCTGTTACGGTGGTGAATTTGTCATTTGAACTTTGCCTAAAAATGGCACTATAGGGGCGGCAAGAGCCTTAGCCAGTATCCAGAACCCAGGAGCGACAGGTGCAGGCCATCTCTGGCAAAGCATCATGGTCTGTCGACCATGTCATCCCAAGCAGACAGATACTGGATCCCCTTAGAATGACACCAGAAGCTTAGCCAATTGTTGAAGTCAATCATTTTGTCCTTGTACTGCACTGTCATTCTAGGCGATGGCAGAATGCTACTCAGGGCTAGAGTCATACCTGCCTGGGCTACAAGATCGGAGAGCTCTTCCATGTCTCTTTTCATGTAGTCCAGGTAGGTACGTCTCATGTCATTCACATCAACATGGACAATGACAGAGTCATATTTGTACTTGTTGTGGAGTGACCTGAGTGCGTGGGTTATGTGGCGGATGCTGGCACCTGACAGGCAGCTGATAGTAACCTTCTCCTTGTTTAGCCTGGTGAGTGGGACATCAGTGTGCCTGACTATAGAGTCACCTATGACTAGTGTGTTGGGTACGTTGTTTTGCCTTATTGGCTGTGGTTGAGTGGCACACTGAGTCTGTGGGCTATATGTCATTTGGGTTGTGTTGGGGGATGGAGGTTGCTTGCGTTTCTGCTTTGGAGGTCTCTGTTGCTTAGACAGATTATTACTGAGAGCCTCTGTGAATGTTTTTGTTACTGTGTGTGGATTTTGGTGGTGTAGATTTAGTGAGACTATGTGATGAGTGTGGTGTGGTGCAAATGTTTACCTTCTCCTCTTGACTGTCAAGTTCAGTTTAGGTTGGAGAGAGCTTTACCTCTAGTTTGGCTAGATAAGTGCATCTCTCACAGGTTGTAGTGTTGGGTGGTAGGAGGAGAGGGTTGTTTGTGTACATGAGGCAATTTCTACATTGCCTCAAGATGCCCAGATTCATCAGATAGTCAGGAGAGAACACTGGGAGCTGACCCTTGGACATGCCTAAATAAAAAACTATTTTCCTCTAGATAAGTGAGGAAAGTGAGTACAAGAGCTGTTTTTCTCTAAGCAAGTGAGAAAAGTAAGTACAAAAACTGTTTTCCTCTAGGTAATGAGGAAGGTTGAGTGCTATAGTAATTAGTAGCTTATTTAGTGCTTACAAGTTCTGAACAAGTGCTGAGCACGAATAAGCAAATTTAAGTGCTAAAAAGTACAGTTTTGTACCTACCATAAATGTAGATGTTCGAGTGTAGACACTGCTGCAGTCATTACACTTAGGTTATCCTGCCATCAGGCGGTTCCCCAGTCGGCCTGAGTTCCAAAGTCTTGGTCCAGCATCGGTTGCTGTCGCCTCCTCCCTGACGTCAGTGCGGCAGGGGTATAAAAGATGCAGCCAACGCCATTTTCTTCAGTTTTTCTTGCCCCAGATGTCAGGTGCCCCAAATAGGTAGGCAATTTAAATTGCTAATAAAACATACATAAGAAAAGTAAACAACAACTTTCAGATACCAGCAAATACACCCCATAGGTAGTAAAGGGTAGAAGACATAGGTACGTACCAGTAAGTAAGAGGGGAAGGAGGGAGGGTAACCTGGACTGCAGCAGTGTCTACACTCGAACATCTACATTTATGGTAGGTACAAAACTGTACTATGTTCATCATGTTACACTGCTGCAGTCATTACACTTGGGTAGAATCCCAAAGCTGAGGAAGGGAGGCTGGTTCTATAAGGCATTAGGGGTGGCTATTATGCCCTGCAGCACTGCAGTGGCGAAGCCAGCTCTGGATTTAGAGTAAAGAGGCAGATGGTAATGCTTGGTGAAGGTATGCACAGAACTCCATGTTGCTGCTTCCAAAATATCCTTGGTAGGTACTCCTCTGAGGTAGGCAGTTGAAGTGGCTGTTGCCCTAGTGGAGTGAGATCTAATGCTGCTAGGTACAGGTTTCCCATGGTGTGTATAGCAAAAACGTATACAATGTCCTATCCATTTTGAAATAGTCTGTTTTGAAATGGCTTTTCTCTGTGCTTCTGCAGCATATGCTACCAATAATTGCTCAGATTTTCTGAAAGCTTTGGTTTTGTCCAAGTAGAAGCGTAACTGCCTATGAATGTCCAAAGAATGCAGTAGTCTCTCCCCTTTATTCTGTGGTTTTGGATAAAAAGTTGGCAAGTGAATAGTTTGGTTTAGAGCCACACTTGATACCACCTTTGGAATAAACGTAGGGTTAGTTCTTAAAGACACCCTGTCCTGGTGGAAAATGAGGAAAGGTTCCACTGTCATTAGTGCCTGTAATTCTGAAACTCTTCATGCTGTTATTGCCAGGAGCAGAGCAGTTTTCCAAGAGATATATTTTAATTCTGCTGTGTTAGCTGGCTCAAAAGGAGGTAAAGTTAATTTTTCCAAAACAAAGCTGAGGTCCCAAGTTGGAGTAGGTGTTCTACGGGGTGGTCTTATGTTTTTAGCCCCTCTGAGGTACTATTTTAGCAAAGGATTAGAGAAAATTGGTGGATCCGTGTTGTAATGAGCCGAGGTGGCAGAGGTGTGTATCTTGATGGATGAAAAGGAGGGGCCTTTGTCCAGCATTTCAGTTAAATATTGTAGTATCTGAGGAATGTTTGGGACAAGAGGGTCAAGGTTGTAAGCCTGGTTCCAGGCACAGAATCTCTTCCATTTATCCAAATAGGCTTTCCTGGTACTGGGCCTTCTGGCCTCCAGAATGACATCCATAACAGCTTTGGAGAGAGGCATTGCTTGCTTGACTAAGGAATCTTCCATGCAGCTAGGTTTAAGGTCTTTAGCTGGCTGCGGAGTATCTGATTGTTGTGCTGAGTCAGCAGATGTGGGATTTGAGGCAAAATCCAGGGTGGTCCTTGTGCTAAATTCTTTAAAATTGGGTACCAGTGCTGTCGTGGCCAATCTGGTGCAATCAGGATCATCTTTGGCTCTTCTTGTCTGGCTTTTATGAGTACCTTTGGAAGGAGAGGTAGTGGTGGGAAAGCGTATACTTTAGGTTTTTCCAGCTGAATGAGAGGGCATCCACTTTCCATGCTTGTGGATGGTAACTCCTTGTGCAGAATTTCTGTAGCTGGTAGTTCATTGGGGATGCAAACAGATCTATGTCCAGGCTCCACCATTTCTGTGTTATCATTCTGAATATTTGTGGATTCAATTCCCATTCATGGGGATCCATGATGTTTCTGCTTAAGTTGTCTGCCAGTGTGTTTTTCTCTCCTGGCAGGAATTGTGCTTGCAGATAAACTTGATAGTTTAAAGCTGTGTTCCACAAGGTCATGGCTTGTCTGCAGAGGGGGTAGGAGTGAGTGCCCCCTTGCTTGTTTATGTACCACATAACTGTGGTGTTGTCTGTCTTTAGTAGTAGTTGTCCTGGATGCAGCAGGTCCTTGAAAGCTATAAGGGCATTTTGTACAGCTAGCATCTCTTTTTGATTGATGTGAAGATGCCTTTGTTCTGCGGGCCACTTGCCCTGAATACATTTTCCTGCCATGTGTGCTCCACAGGCGTAATCCGATGCATCTGTTGTCAGTGTTTGCCTAGCTGTGGGTTGAGTAAAAGGCTGTCCCTTGTTGAGGTGACAAGTTTGAGCCCACCATCGAAACTCCTGTTGAAGGCAAGGAATTAGTGGTATAACTGTTTCCAAACTTTGACAGTGTTGAGACCATACACTCTTTAGGTACCATTGTAGTTTCCTCATATGCAGTCTGGCATATGGAATTAGTAGTATGCAAGATGCCATGTAACCCAAGGCCTGCAGAATTTTTCTTGCAGGGAGTTGGGTCTTTGTTGCCATCAAGTGAAAGTATTGAGTCAATTGTCCTTGCTTGTCTGGCGTGAGATAAGCCATCTGGGCCATTGTGTTCAAGCTGGCACCCAGGAATATTATCTCTTGTGAGGGCACTAGTTTTGATTTCCTTTCATTTACTGTGTACCCCAGGCAACTTAATAACATTTTTACAAATGCCAGATGCTTTAGAAGAATGTCCTTGCTCTCTGCTTGAATCAGGCAGTCATCCAGGTACGGATAAATTTGAATTCCTTTCTGTCTACAAAATGCAATTACTGGTGCCAGGCACTTTGTGAAGGCCCTGGGCACAGTAGATAAGCCAAAGGGCAGTGCAGAGAATTGACAGTGCATTGAACCAGCTATGAATCTGAGGTATCTTCTGCAATTTTGTCTGATAGGGACATGCAGGTATGCCTCCTTGAGGTCCAAGGTCATGGGCCAAGCTTTCTTGCCCAGCATGGGAAGAAGCTGCTGTAGTATCAACATTTTGAATTTCGGAATATCCAGGTAAGTGTTTAGAGAAGAAAGATCCAGAATGGGCCTCCAGGCTTTGTCTTTTCTGGGAACCAGAAAGAGTCTTGAGTAAAATCCTTGTCCTTGTTCCTGTGGTGATATCTTTTGATTAGCTCTCATGTCTATGAGTGCTGTAATTTGTTTTTGAGCCTCTGCCCATTGATTTTGTGGCAGATTTGGCATTCCTTTTAACCTTGGCAGAGTGTGAAAGTGGAACCTGTAACCTTGAGATACAACGTTGAGAACCCATTTGTCTTTGGTGATCATTTGCCAATTGTGATAGAAAAGTGCCAGTTTTCCTCCCAAGGGGGCTGCAAGAGAGAGTTGTTTGGCAGCTGTAGTAGGAAGTCATTGGGACTGCTTTTTATATGGTTGGGGCCTGTCTTCCCCTTCTTTCTGGCCTGGTGCACCCCATTGTCAAGGCCTGTAAGGACCTTGTGGTTGACCTCTACTTCTTTGATGTCGGTATCTGCCCCTTTAAGGTCTGTCTGTAACTGGAAAGGACCAATTCTTTGTTGGCCAATTTCTGCTAAATCGAGGAGGCTGAACCTGTAAGAAATCATTTACCGTTTGCATTGATTTTGCCTTATCCTCCATTTTCTTTAATACCTCTTCTGCCTTAACTCCAAATAACACATCCTGCTGCAAAGGTGCATCCAATAATTTTGCTTTAACATGACCTGGTAACTAACGCATGTTCTTTTAACCAAGCATTTCTTCTAATGACAGAGCCTGTAACTGCTGCTCTACAGGAGGCCTCTAAATAATCAAAACCACATTGCAAAATATGTTTTCCCACTTGTTCAGTAGCATGCAATAAATCCTGCATTTCTTTAATATTAGGAGGATCTGAATCTGAAAGCATTTTTTGTTTTAACTGAGACATCAAAAATTACTGATATTTTAACATATGAAACTGGCAATTTAATTCTCTCATTGCTAAAGTTGCAGACGTATATACTTTCTTTCCCCATCTGTCTAATGCTCTGGCATCTCTGTCCAAGGGAACGGGGTTCTTTGCTGATGAAGACTTAACTCCTTTGGGTCCCTGAGAAATAGTTTCAGGGTCAGCAACAGGACTTTTATACACAAATTTGTGAGAGTCAGGGACTCTGTAGTATCTGTTAGGTTTAACTGGGGCTGGAGGTAAGGAATCAGGATTTAAGCTGGATTCACTATACACATCATCCACAATATGTCTAACACTGGCGGAATAGCTAGGGGTCTGTGTTGAGGTAATAAAAGGAAGTCTCTGAGCCTTTTCTTGGATTCTGAATAATCCTGGCCTTCCCAATGAAAATGCTCCCTCATGGTATGTAAGGTTTCCCCAAAGGAGTAGTCCTCAGGTGGAGAGGCTGATGGAATTGATTCCTCAGCATCAGAATCCTCATAAGGGGGTAAAGAATATCCTAGGTCTGAGGATGAATCTGAAGAAATGGATACCTGGTCGGATGAGTCATAGTCTGCATCCTGTCTAGGCCTTTTATCAGGAGGAGGATGGAACCCCTGATCAGAGTGATTAGGCCTTCGGCCATTTTGAGCATTTGTTTCTTAGGCATAGAGGCCTGTCCTGGAGAATGCTGTATTTGTTTCTTTGTTTTTAAAGGAGGCTTAGACTTAGCAGAGGGTTTAATGCTTAAGTGAGTAGGTCTGAAGACACCCTCTGAAACTGCGGGTTGCTCAGCTACTCCGGATCCCTCTGTAGGGTTAGTCTCGGTAGGCTGAAAAACTTGTGCGTCCGAAGGCCCAGCCATCTCCATGTGGGAGTCGGAGGCGGCCTGTGGTTCTGCAGAAGCAGTCATCAGGGGCTGCGAAGGTGCCTCGCTGAAAACTGGAGAACCGGCGACTGGCCTAGAAGAGGCTTTGTCGTCAGTTTTTGGGCCTCGGATGCCTGTCCTTGTCTTTGCGCTATTTATGAATACTGGTCATCAAAAGGTCCGACAGCATGGTGTAACTGAATTTTCTGCCAAAATAATGTTGGGCAAAATCAGACGTTTAATAGTGCACTTGTTAAACCTAGCACAAAACCAACAACCAGTGATGTTGTGGTCTGGGCCTAGGCATGGGATACAATAGGAATGGAAATCCTTATGAGGTATTTGCTTCCCACAAGAAATACAATTATTAACTTTTACTGACATCGGTCTGAGGCAAGAAAAAGTTTCCCCAATGGGGTACTTAGCTTTGTAGAAGACTTTGCTTCTGGATTCGGAATGAAAATCTCAGGAGTCGGCCGACTAGCACTTGCGAACTGCTTTTGCTTCAGGCACCGCGCGGCAAGAAAGACTGAAGAAAATGGCGTCGGCTGCATCTTTTATACCCCTGCCACACTGACGTCAGGGAGGAGGCGACAGCAACTGATGCCGGACCAAGACTTTGGAACTCAGGCCGACTGGGGAGCCGCCTGATGGCAGGATAACCCAAGTGTAATGACTGTAGCAGTGAAACACGATGAACATCTCAGAAAATGTAGCTGCACTAGACGAGTTACAGGACAGAAACAGGTGCCAATGCAGGCTTTCAAATCAGAATGTTGAGAGAGAGATGGAAAAGATTGCCCAAACGGCCAATAACTCCAACTTCTGGGCCAGAACCACTCCTTATGTGGTAGACCGGTTACGGTGATGCTTACTACTCCCACTGATAAGCTAGAACGCTTCCCTCCAGCACAGAAAGGCTTGGGGGGCTCAGAAGCTTACATACAGCCCTGGATACAGCAAATCTGTATCTGGACTACACTAGTTACAGGAAAGGTAGGAAACAAAGTAGCAGTAAAAACAATTCACATGCAGTGCAAACTAGCACACTTGAGTATGTAGCAATATTAGACCAAATACAGTTTAAAAATGCAATTAAATTAAAAAGGACTAAAAGGAAGTGCAGAAGGAGTTTATTAGGTAGAATGTGGTAAAGAGATGGGACTGGGGGAGTGTCACAGATCAAATCTACAGTGAGCTGGGCAACTGCAAAAGCCACCAAATTTAAACTACGAACCAGAAATAGGGAGGGTGGGTGGGGCAAAACACTTTCAGCAGAGATCTGAAAATCTATAAGCAACAATTAACAGTACAAACTCTAAAAAACAAAAAAATACTTAGCTCTGTATATTTCCAGATAGATTGAAAAGCAGTCTCTCGGAACACATGTTCCAGCAATGAAATGCGGGCTGTTACTAACGGGTCTAAATTATGCAAGTGATCCTTGAGTGAGAACACACAAACTGTAAAAAAACAGTTATACCAACTGAAGACACAGCAGAAAATAGGGGAAGGTGGGGAAAGCACTTTCAGCAGAGATTTGAAAAACTACAGGCAACAATTAACAGTACAAACTCTAAAACCAAAAAATATACTTAGCTCTGTATATTTCCAGATAGACTGAAAAGCAGTCTTTCAGAACACAGGTTTCAGCAATGAAATGCAGGCTGTTACTTGTTTGTCTTTTTGGCTTTTCCCGGTTATGGGTCGCCACAGCGGAAGTCCGGTCCGCTAATGATTGACAGTTGATTTATATGGTGCCAAGTTGCCAGCCCGACGCCCAACCTTCAGCGAAGGTACACCCATTCACGCATGTCTTTCGGAGGCCACTCGACCACAGAGAGGACATGCAGACTCCACACAGAAGGCACTCCAGCCGAGAATCAAACAGGAGAACCTCTTGCTGTGAGGCAACAACGCTACCTCGATGCAGGCTGTTACTAACAGGTCTAGTTTTGGGGCTTACGTTATGGATCTGCTTAGTGTGTCTGCTAGAACATTTTGGGCTGAGGGGATGTAGACTGGTTGTAAGGTAATCTCCCAAGCTTGCAGAGCTAACCTGCAGAGAAGGTAAGACTTTGCCCCCCCCCCACCCATTTGTTCACTTACTGAAGAACTATGGTGTTGTCTGTGAACAGTTTCATGGGGCCTGGTTGAAGAGATGAATGGAAGGCTTGAAGTACCAAAATCAGAGCTCTCATCTCATTGATGTTGATGTGTTGTTTTCTTATCAAAGGATACCATAGGCCTTGGACCTTTAGGCTCCCCAAAGTTGCTCCCCACCCCAGGTCTGAGGCATCTCTAAACAGCTCCTGAATGGGGTCTGGTGGTTAAAGTGGGTGTTCTGGATTTTGTGATATTAGTTGAATCCACCAATGCCACTCCTTTTTCAAGCATGGAAGAAGTAGATGAGCATGGTGAGACCAAAGTGCTTTCAGGTACCACTGGAACTTTCGCATGTGAAGTCTGGCTAGGGAAAGCAGTGGTATAACAGAAGCCATGAACCCTAACATTCTGAGAAACTCTCTGGCTATCAGGGAGGTAAGAGGATGCAACTACTGGAAGAAGTCAGCAGAGATTGCATTTTTTTGCAAAGGCAGAAAGGCCATCATAAACTCTGTCCTTAACCTGCAGCCCAGGAAGACCTGATCCTGAAAAGGGGTTAGTGAAGACTTTTTGTAGTTGTTAGTGAATACTAGACGTAGGAGCAAGGGGATGGTGGTTTGAAGTTTCTGGTACAGGATGTCTGGATGTTTTGCTTGGATAAGCAGGTCATTCAGGTAAGGGTAGATGAGAATTCCCTGTAGTCTGCAGAAGGCAATGACAGGAGCCAAACACTGTGAATACCGCTGGAGCCAGAGAGTCCAAAGGGAAAAGAACAAAACTGAAAATGCCAGGAAGCAACAGAAAACTGTAAGAATTTCCTGAATAGAGAGTAAATGGAAATATGAAGGTATGCATCTCTGATATCTAGGGAAACCAGAAAAGCCTAAGGGAGCAAGAGAGGAAACTGAATTTGTAATGTGAGCATCCTGAAGGTGGAAACTTGTAAGAAAACACTGAGTTGGGGCAAATCTAAAATTGGTCTCCAAGGACCATCTTTCCTGGGAACAAAGAACATCCTGGAATAGACACCTTTTCCTCTTTCCATGGAAGGAACTTCTTGAATGGTCCCCTGTGAGATCATGTCTTGAATCACCTATGGAAAGAGATGAATCTGGTCCCTTGGGGGATGTTGGATGTCCATGAAGGGAGGAATGGATTTCCAAGTCAAGAAATAAACATTCTGGACAATGAAAAGAACCTATTTGTCTGAGGTAATGCTTGTCCAGGTAGACAGGGAGTGAGAGAGACACTGGGAGAGAGGGTTTTTTTGACTATGGCCAAGACCTAGCTGGAGTGTATGTGTGAGCTCTTCTTGTGAGACCGAGAAGAAGCTGGGGCTCTTTTTCTTATAAAGTTAAACTTGGAATGGTAATTTCTGTGATATTTTGGAACTGGAGAGACAAGAATGTATTTCAGTTCCTGAAGTCCTTTACCTTTCTATTGGAGAGCTTTGAGGATGAAAGCAGCATTTTCACCAAAAAGGGCAGAGTTGTCCAGGGGTGCATCCATTATTTTTGCATTGAAAGCCTCAGGCAGAGGCTGCAGCTTTAGCCAGGAGTACCTCCTGAGCAATGATCCAAATGCTGCTGATCTTGCAGAAACCTCTGCAGCATCATAACAGCATTTAATGGAGTGTCTCATAACTTGGGAAGAAAGTGCTGGGAGTGAAGAGAGTTGGGACTTTGCTGCTAACTCTGGAAGATCTGTAAGCCCTCTTTAAGAAAAATCTCAACAATTTGATGGGAAATAGGAAATTCACCCCGGGGATCACTTCTGTAGCTCTGCTAGACAGGGGTGCAAGAAAATAACTTTCTTGGATGGTGAAAGCCAGGGAACTTTTTTGGCTAGGCTTATATAGCCCCCAGAGCTGACAGCCTAGTACCTACCTATGAAGCAATTTAGAAGCCTGAGAAAGTAGGGCCATACATACTCAGACATATGTGTCTGATAATTAATGGTCCTAAAAGCCAGAGTGGAAGAGGTGTAGATCTTTTTTTTCAGGCCTCTCCGTAATTTTACTGTCTTTATCTGAGGGCAATAGGGTAGTAGAAGGCAGCAGCCTAGAAGCTTTATATGCACAAACTGAAAATGCAGCTAGGTCTGCAGGAGGGCATTTAAACAGAAACTTACTGTCCTCAAGGACTTTATAAAACCTGCCTGGCATTTTAAGCACAGGAGATTGGGAATAAGGACTTTTGGATGCTGAAAGAAAAGCATCCAGAATGGCTGGTAACACAGGTGGGATAGCAAAAGGCAAAGGATAGTTTATTTGTAAGAGGTCATAGTACCTCTTTTGTACTTCTGAAACCTGAGAGCTTTCCCACTTGAAAAACCCCTCATCTTTATAACAATCTCACCAAAGGAAATATCTTCCTCAGGCGAGTCCCCACCATTAGATTAACCGATAGGGAAGCATAACCCAGGAGGAGTCAATCTGTGTGGAGCAAGCCAGAGATTTATCTGAAGATGAATCCTCTTCTTCAGAGGCCTCTTGTTCCACAGTAGTACTCCTAAGTTAAGGAGTTGGAGGTGATACAGGAGTAGGTGGCTGAGAAGAACAGGGCCCGAGTGCTAAAAAGGCATTCAGGATTACCTAAAAAAGGCTTGCCAATCTGAGGAAGGGCCCTGTGAAGAAGAAAGATGTTTTTGTTTTTTCTTCTGTGGCAGATCTGACCTAGGCTGGGAAGGTTGGGCTGACAAAGGCCTTGAGACTCAGGCATCACCATCAGAAAATCCTCTATTATTAAGACATAAGAGGTACTGTGAGGTACTTCTAACGGAGCAAGACATGGTTCCCCCTTGTCATCTAACATGCGTAAGGAACTCTTCTAATGGCTTCTAAATTAGTTACTGACAGGAGAAAAGGGCCAGACACAGTACGACCTCTGGGCCTTCACTAGCCTTGAGAGGGACGTCAGAGTTCAAAGGCGCAGTCAAAGATTCAGTCCTTACCTTTTTCATCTTCTTCTGAGGCTCACCCAACAGACCTGAGGCACCTTCCATAGTGAGCGCTAATCACTTTAACCTCTGGTTGTCTTGGTAAATATAGGGCCGAAAGATGACTGCGAAGCATCTTAGAAACAAACACTCTCCAACGGGGCACTTATCTGAAAGCAGAGAAACTTTGGCGATCAGACAAAAGGTATAAGCTGGCGTTCAGACTTGCGGCAGAGAAGTTCTGAGGATGATACCTGCAGACATCACTTTTATGGCCTACATCGGCTGCATCCTGTGTGCAACGTCACACATAGCTAGCAGTAGCTTAAGTCTGTGGTATACTGGCCGGACGTTCAGGTCGCCTAGGTGGGGAATACTCCATGTTATGAATACTGCAACATGGGAATAGGAGAACATCTTGGAAGATGTCCATGGGAATGGGAGTTAGGGAAGTCCATGGGATAAGCAGACTGGCCCACTCACTACAATCACATTTTCATCTTGAAAGGGAGAAGCAAATGCACTCAGAAGGCACTCTGGATGTAGAACGAATAAAACAGATACCTCTTGCCTTTCTGAGTATATCTGTCTCTCTCCTATAAGAGGAGAAATAAGTCAGCTGGGTGCAGCTAGGGAAGCCATTGGTCAAATCCTGAAGGCAACTGAAAACTTGTATAGCAGTTAGAAGCTTTGTGAAGTACAGGTCCTATTCTCAGTTTGGAAGAAGAGCACTAAAGAAGTGCATGTTTAGACAACTATTGAACCCAGATCATCTTCATCTTTCCTGCTGCCATCAATGGTGGGAGAGTCAGTAAGTGAGAATGACACAATGGCAGCAGTAAGCTGTCTGGAGACAACAAGGGTACCAAACTACCACAAGAGGTTATCTCCTATCTTAGTAGATGGAAAAGAGGCCACTGCTAAGGGAGTCACAGCCTCTGGCCTAACCACTGTGAAGCCTACTGTGGTTAAAGAGGAGCATTACTTGCTTGGGTAGCCTACTCCAGTCAGAGCTTTAGGAGTGACTCCATTCCAAATACCTTTGGCTAGGGTTCACCTTGACTGGGAGGGTGGAAAAAGAAGCAAGCAAGTAGGTGTGTTTGAGGATATCCCTGCAGATGTCCTGATAGGGAATGATTTCAATAGTACAGTACCTTGTGCGCATGCAGTTACATGCAGTCAGGCTTGGAGACAAGCATGTGGGTTTGTTAGCCTGAGGGGGGGGTCCCAGACAGACCACAGACTTGAAGCCAAGACTGGTGTGGTGGTTACTTCAGCGAGGGAGCTACCCTGTAGCAGTGAGACTGAAGGCGAGCCACAGCTGCTTGTGGGTACTGATGCCCCCTTGGACAGAGTGACTGCAAGGGCAGAGGTGAGTAGTAGTGCCCAGGTTGACAGGGATGCACTGCTGTCACAGTATACCAAACTTCCTGCGGAAGGGGAGCTAGGAAGGGTTACCAAGAGAGAGTTGAGACAGGCTCATCTCTCAGACCCTATATTACAAGACCTGAGGGAGGTAGCTAGTGAGACACCTGATTCTCAAGGAAAGGGGGAATCTGCATACTGGGGTAAAGGGTTACTGTATAGAGAGTGGACCCCTGAGGGAGGGTTAGAGGGTGAGAGAATACAGCAGTTGGTAGTGCCCACAGCCTACTGTCTGGCACTTCTAGCCATAGCCCATGATATTCCCTTTGCAGGTCATATGGGCAAAAAGTGTACTAAGACATATTATGCAGACCTTTTATTGCCTGGGATTTCCAGAGATGTAACAGGGTACTGCACGAGTGAGCAGCGCCAAAAGGTAGGCAAAGCAGGACACAAGGTGAAAGCTCCTTTGATGCCTTTGTGTGTGACTGAGGAGCCATTTCGGAGGGTAGCTATGGCTATTGTGGGGCCTCTGAGTAACCCAAGTTCCACAGGGAAAAAGTATATTCTAGTGTTAGTAGATTATGCTACCAGATACACTGAGGTGGTGACTGTGTCCTCCACTGAGACAGAAAAGGTGGCAAATGCTTTGTTAGAGATGTTCAGCAGGGTAGGTTTCCCAAAAGAAATACTGACTGACAGAGCTGCCAATTTCATGTCAGACCTGCTGGCTTGTCTGTGGAAACACTGTGGGGTGAAGCACCTAAACATCACCCCTACCAGCCCCAGACTAATGGTCTGGTTGAGAGGTTAAACTCTACACTAAAGAACACGCTATGAGCATTTGCAGACCAGTTTAAGAAGAAATGGGACACATATTTGCCCCATATGTTGTTTGCTTACAGGGAGGTGCCCCAGGAATCCACAGGTGTTTCAGCTTTTGAGTTGCTGTATGGGCAAAGGGTGAGGGGACCTCTAGATTTGGTTTGTGATGAGTGGGAGGGTGAGTGTGAATCCCACAAGGAGTCTATTGTGGCATATGTCCTAAACCTCAGGACAAGGCTCGGGGGAACTCATGGGCTTGGCCCAGAAGAACCTGGCAGAAGCCCAACAGCAGAAAAAGGTCTGGTATGATAGGAATGCTCAAGCTAGAGAGTATCCTTTAGGGCACAGGTTGTGGTTCTCATTCCTGTCAGACACAACATGCTGCAGGCAGCTTGGGAGGGACCATTCAAAGTAGTGAGGAAGGTCAGTGATGTTAACTACATGGTAGAACCGTTAGGCAGGAGGCAGGGGCATAAACTGTACCATGTTAACATGATGAAACCTTATCATGATAGGGAGGACCTTGTGCAAAGTATTTGCAGTGGATGGCAGGAGGACTCTGAGGGGGATCTGGTGAATGATCTCCTCAGTAAGGCTCAGGCTGACACCTCACTGGAAGTGGTAGCAATGTCCCAGCAGCTAAACCTTACCTAGATTCAAGAAATCCATGCAGTGTTACAGGAGCTGGGGACATGTTCACTGGGAAACCAGAATGCACCCACCTGGTGCTGTAGTATGTGGATACAGGACCCCAAACGCCTATTAAGCAGGCCCCTTATGGGGTACCTGAGAGAGTCAAACACACTAAGGGAGGAGATACAGGAAATGTTGGGACTAGGGGTAATCCAGGAGTCCAGCAGTCCCTGGGCCTTCCCTGTGGTGTTGGTAGCAAAGAAGGATGGCAGCACCAGGTTCTGTGTGAACTACAGGAAATTAAATAATCACACAGAGTCAGATGCTTACCCATGCCTAGGATAGATGAAGCCCTAGAGCAGCTGGTTGGGGCTAAGTATCTTACCACTACTGATCTTACCAAGAATTACTGCCAGGTGCCCTCAAACCCATCTCTAGAGATAGGTCAGCCTTTGTGATTCCTTTCGGCTTGTATGAGTTCACGAAGATGCCCTTTGGAATGAAAAATGCCCCAGTGACTTTCCAGACACTAGTACATCATATCCTAGCAGGAGATTTTACCCTTGGTTACCTGGATGACATTGCCATCTACATCCATTCCTGGCAAGAGCACCTTCAGCATGCCGGGGAGGTGCTGAGCAGACTACAAAGGGCAGGGTTGACCATTAAGCCTTGTAAGTGTCAGGTGGGCATGGCAGAGGTCTCTGGCCTGGGACATAGAGTGCGGAGTGGTAAGATCAGACCAGTACCTGCCAAAGTGGTAGCCATTCAGCCTTGTACTAAAAAACAGGTGAGGGCATTCTTAGGGAACAGCAGGGTACTACAGAAAGTATGCCCCCAATTACAGTACCATAGCTGCTCTCCTTACAGATTTGACAAGGAAAAACAAGCCAGATAAGGTAGTGTGGACACCAGCATGTGAGCAGGCATTACAGAAGCTTAAAGGAGCTTTGGGAGGACCCCGTGTTAGCCAGTCCAGATTACAGCAAAGAATTTGTTGTGCAGGTTGATGCTCCAAACCATGGGGTGCAGCTGTAGAAAAAGTACAGTTGTGTACACTTACCATAAATGTAGATGTTCGAGTGTATTCACTGTTGCAGTCATCACATTTGGGTTATCTGCTTGCAGTAGCCCTCAGTTGGCTTGATTAACAAAGTCTTGGGTCCTGCGTCGGTTGCTGTCTCATCTTCCATGATGTCAGGTAGTCAGGGGTATAAAGCATGCAGCTGACACCATTACATCAGTTTTTCTTGCCCCAGATGTCAGGTGCCCCCGTAATGGGAAGCAATTATATATACATAAGGTTACACCTCCAACAAAAAAGCAAATACACCAAAAAGCTTTAAACACAGTAAGTAAGAATAGAGGTATAGCCAATAGAAATCAGGGGGCTGCAGGGAGGGTAACTAGGACTGCAACAGTGAATACACTCAAACATCTACATTATAACTGTACACAACTGTACTATGTTCTTCGTGTCTCACTGTTGCAGCCATCACATTTGGGTAGATTCCCAAAGCTAAGGATGGGAGGAGATAATTAGATAGCATTAGGACCAGCTATAAGGCCCTGCAAAACTGCAATGGCAAAGCCAGCTCTGGATTTAGAGAAAATTGGCAAATGGTAAGGCTTGGTTAAGGTATGTACAGAACTCCAGGTAGCAGCTTCTAGGATGTCCCTGATAGGGACACCTCTGAGAAAGGCTGTAGAGGTAGATGCAGCCCTGGCTGAATGTGGTCTAATCCCCTGTGGGGTAGGTTTTCCATGGTGCTTATAGCAGAAATGAATGCAATGGCCTATTCATTTAGAAATGGTTTGCTTTGAAATGGCCTTCCCCTCTGCCCCTGCAGCAAATGCAACCAGCAGTTGTTCAGATTTCCTGAGAGGTTTAGTCCTGTCCAAATAAAATCTAAGCTGTCTGTGCACATCTAAGGAGTGTAGTATTCGCTCCCATTTGTTCTGTGGATTAGAAAAGAAGGTTGGCAGATGAATGGACTGATTAAGGGCCACACTGGATACCACCTTGGGCATGAAGGAGAGAATGGTCCTGAGGGACACCCTGTCCGTATGAAAAATGATGAAAGGCTCCACTACCATGAGGGCCTGTAATTCAGACACCCTTCTTGCTGAAGTGATGGCTAAAAGAAAGGCTGTTTTCCAAGAAAGGAACTTCAACTCTGCATTTGCAGCTGGCTCAAAAGGAGGTAGAGTGAGTTTTTCCAATACAAAGTTAAGGTCCCAGGCTGGAGTAGGGGCTCTCCTGGGTGGTCTTAAGTTTTTGGCCCCTCTGAAGAACTATTTCAGCAGTGGATAAGAGAAGAGGGGTGGTTCTGTGTTGTAATGAGCTGAAATGGCTGAGGGATGAATTTTGATGCTGGAAAAGGACAGGCCCTTGTGCAGCATCTCAGTTAAGTATTGAAGAATCTAAGGTAAATTGGGCGTTGCTGTGCCCATCCCCTGAGCTTGGTTCCAGGAACAGAATCTTTTCCATTTTTCAGCACAGGATCTTCTAATACTAGGCCTCCTTGCCTCCAGAATGACATCCAACACTTGCTTACTGAGGGATGGTAACGGAGAGATTAGGTAATTAGCCAGGCTGCCAGGTTCAGGGTTTGAAGCTGTGGGTGCAGAATCTGGCCCTCCTGCTGGGAGAGCTGGGCAGGGGTCTGAGGCAGGTGCCATGGTGCCAGCTGTGATGCAATGCGTAGAAGGGGGTAACAGTGTTGGCGTGGCCAGTCTGGTGCAATCAGTATCGTCCTTGGTTTGTCCTGTTTGATCTTTAGTAGTACCTTGGAGAGGAGAGGCAGAGGGGGAAAGGTTTTTCTAGGTGAAGGACAGGACATCCACTTTCTAAGCTTGTTTGTGGGGAGTCCTAGTGCAGAATTTTTCCAATTAGTAGTTCTGGGGGGAGGCAAACAGGTCTATATCTGGGCTCCCCCATTTGTTTCTCAACATGTTGAATATCTTTGGTTCCAGTTTCCACTTATGTGGGTCCATGAGATTTCTGATTAGGTTGTCTGCAAGTGTGTTTAGCTTTCCTGGCAGGAACTGAGCCTGTAGGTGCACTTGGTAGCTCAAGGCTGTGTTCCACAGAGCCATGGCTAGTCTGCAGAGAGGGAATGAGTGGGTTTCCCCCTGCTTGCTTATGTACCACATAACAGTGGTGTTGTCCATCTTTACCATTAATTGTCCTGGAAGGATGTGGTCCTTGAAGGCTGTCAGAGCATTCTGTACAGCTAACATTTCTTTTTGATTGATGTGCAGGTGCATTTGATTTGGGTTCCATTTGACCTGAATGCACTTCCCTGCCAAGTCAGCCCCCATGCATAGTCTGATGCGTCTGTTGTTAGGGTTTGGGCGGCAGGGGGTAGAGTGAATGGCAGTCCCTTGTTTTGGTGACAGGCATCTGCCCACCAAAGGAACTCTATCTATAGACAAGGAATGATAGGAATCATTGCTTCTATATACTGGGAATGCTGACACCATAGGCTTTTTAGATACCACTGTAGTTTCCTCATATGCAGTCTTGCATATAGAATTAGTAGAATGCAGGAGGCCATGAACCCCAAGGCTTACAGTATTTTCCTTGTAGATAGCTGGGTCTTTGTGGCCAGTAGTTTGAAGTAAGTTGTCAAATGAACTTGTTTTTCTAGCGTGAGAAAAGCCATCTGGGAAGTTGTGTTCAAGCTTGCTCCCAGGAATACAATTTGTTGGCAGGGTACAAGATGTGATTTCTTTTTGTTTATGGTGTACCCCAGAGAAGTTAGCAATTTCTGTACAAACGCCAGATGATTCAGTAGTATGTCCTGGCTTTCTGCCTGAATTAGACAATCATCCAAGTATGGCTATATTTGGATATTTCTTTGTCTGCAAAATGCAATGACTGTAGCTAAGCACTTTATGAATACCCTGGGCGCAATAGATAAGCCAAAGGGCAGTGCAGAGAAATGATAGTGCATGTAGCCTGCTTTGAAGCGTAGGTATCTTCTGCAGGATTCCCTTATTGGGATGTGCAGGTAGGCTTCCTTTAAATCCAGTGTTACCAACCAGGCATCCTTGCCTAGCATAGGACGCAGCTGGTGGAGAGTTAGCATCTTGAATTTTGGAATCACCAAAAATGTGTTTAGGATAGAGAGGTCCAGTATAGCACGCCAGGAATTGTCTTTTCTGGGCACCAGAAAAAGTCTTGAGTAGAAACTTTGCCCCTTTTCCTCTTCTGGTACAGGTTGAATAGCCCTGATGCTTAAGAGAGTGAGAATTTGCTTTTGAGCCTCTGCCTACTGATTTGGGAGTAGGTCTGGCCAACCGTTTGGGGGTGGTAAGGAGTGAAAGTGGAATCTGTATCTTTGGGAAACTATATTTAAAACCCATTTGTCCTGGGTAATGAGTTCCCAATCTTTTGCCTGCCAGGCAACCTTTCCCCCTAAGGGAACAGTCAGTTGTGCAGGGCTTGGAAGATTTAAAGCTAAGTCACTGATACAGTTTACTACATGGGGGAGTCTTATCACTCCCTGCTTTGGAAGTGGGAGCCTTTAGCCCTGTGAGTACCTTGGGACTGAGGCCTGGGTGTTCTGCTGGTTATGGGTTTGGACTGAGAGGGCCTGGAAGAGGCAGGAAAGGACCAATTTTTAGAGGGCCAATGCTTACTAAATCTGGGAGGCTGTACTTGCAGGAAATCTTTAACAGTTTGCATAGATTTAGCTTTTTCCTCCATCTTTTTATGTACTTATTCTGCTTTGTTGCCAAACAGGCGGTCTTGGTTTAAGGGAGCATCCAGCAATTTAGCTTTAACATGATCTGGCAAGGATTGCTCCTTAAGCCAAGCATGCCTTCTAAGTACAGACCCAGTGACAGCAGCATCAATATGCCTCTAGTGAATCAAAACCACATTGCAACGTATGTTTTCCAACTTGTTCAGCAGAATGCATTAAATCCTGTACACCTTTATTTTCAGCACAGTCAGGAATCAATATCATTTTCTGTTTAAGAAATCCAATGATATGCTGCTGATACTTTAACATATGAAACTGGCAGTTTAAGACCCTAATGGCCAAGGTTGCAGAAGTGTATACCTTCTTACCCCATCTATTCAGCGCCCTGGAATCTCTATCTGAGGGGGTAGGATTTTTGGCAGTAGTAGCCTTAATGCCCTTGGGTCCCTGTGAAATGGTCTCAGGATCCACAGTAGGATTTTTAAAAAGGAACTTGTGAGAGTCAGGAACCCTGTAATATCTATCAGGTTTTCTGGGAGCAGGAGGTAAAGAGTCAGGGGCCAAGCTAGATTCAGAAAAGGCATCATCAACAATGTCCAGTACAGGGGGGATAGCTAAAGGTCTGTGTTGGGGCAGGAGTAAGAAATCCCTAAGCCTCTTTTTTAGAGTCAGAGTAATCCTGGCTTTCCCTTTCACCAAAAGAGAAATCTTCTGGAGGGGAAGCAGAGGGAATAGAGTCCTCTGCATCAGAATCCTCATAGGTAGGTAAGGGTAAATCCTGGCCTTCAGAGGAAACAGAAATTTCAGAATCCTGATCAGAAGAATCATAAGCAAAGTCAGTCCTAGGTCTCTTAGAGGGGGGAAGGTTGGCTTCCCCTGATTAAAGTAATAAGGTCTTCAGCCATTCTTATCATTTGTTTTTTTAGGCATAGAGGCCTGACCATGCATTCTGGGCGTCAGTTTTCTAGGCATGGATCGAGTTTTAGGCCTTGAAGAAGAAGATGGCGTTGGTTTAATATGCAAGTCAGTAGGCCTGAATACATCCTCAGAAGCCGGTGCCTGCACAGCGGCTCCAGACCCATCCAAGGTAGAGACATCCGCAGGTTCCACAGTTGACGCATCTCGCGGCATACCGGACTCCGAATGGGTCTCAGTAGAGGCCTGTGAATCTGAAGTAGCAGGTATCAGGGGCTGCGAAAGTGCCTCAATGAGTACCAGTGAACTGGCGACTAGCTTAGGAGAAGCGTCGTCCGCAGTTTTGGACCTATGCGGTCTGTCTCTGTCTTTATCTTTGCATTTTTTTGAAATGTCGGTAGTCGGGTGACTTACTTGAAGCCATATCTGGATAATTGAACTGAGTACCAAAATATTTAGAAGCGTAAATAAACCGATGACGAATAGTTCGTTGTTTAAATAAGGCACAAAACCGACAGCGAGATACGTCATGGTCAGGGCCTAGGCAAGGAATGCAGTACGAATGAAAATCTTTATGAGGTATTTGCTTTCCACAAGAAATAGAATTATTGACTTTTACTGACATTGGTTTAGAGCAAGAAAAAGTTTCCACAATGGGGTACTTAGCTTAGTTGAAGATTTCGGTTCTGAAACTCAAAAACAAAAATTTCAGGAGTCGGCCAACCGGCTCTTGCGAACTGCTTTTTCTTCGGGCACCGCACGGCAAGAAAGACTGATGTAACGGCGTCGGCTGCATGCTTTATACTCCTGACGTCATGGAAGATGAGACAGCAACCGACGCAGGACCCAAGACTTTGTTAATCAGGACAGCTGAGGGCTACTGCAAGCAGATAACCCAAATGTGATTACTGCAACAGTGAAACACGAAGAACATTGAATGTCTACCCATAGTGTGGGCACTGCAGAAACTTTAGCCTTATCTGTATGGAAGGAAATTCATTGTAGTTACAGACCAGAATCCATTAACATGGCTACTTCAAGCTAGCAAGCAAAATGCCAAGTTACTAAGGTGGAACCTAGGGTTGCAGGCATATGATATGACAGTGCAGCACCATAGTGGGGTTAGCAATGCCAAAGCAGATGGCCTCTCAAGGCAGGGAATGGGGTAATGTATTCCCAAATAGGCCAACCTTCTCGATTAGCGTTTCTGAAGGGTTACTTGAAAAACTAGCTTGAGTCTTCGGGGCGGGGGTTAGAGATGTCACAAAAGGAGATACTGCCAGCTCTCTAGTCTTTAATCATCTCGTGTCATTCTATGTTGCACAACTTATAAACAAAGGTATGGCATCAAAGTCTATGGAAGTCATTGTCCCACTGTATTTGACATTCATCAGACCTATCATCGAGTACAATGCCCCCTTTGGTATGTACCTAACCAGGCATAACCAACAATTTGAACGTCCACAGAGGTTCCTCACTAAAAAATACAGGGCATAAGTAATATGTCCTATGCAGACAGTCTCAAGGCCCTATCCCTGTATTCTGTCCCCTACAGGCTTTTGAGGGGAGATCTATGCCTGGCATACAAGGCATTGTCAGAGCCCACTCTGATGTACCTCCTGCATATCCACAAAACAAACAGCACCAGAATTACCCGTTCTAAAGACTTAAACCTTGCCTGTGATATACATAGGGCCTGCTGGAGAGATAGATATGTATCCCACAGACTACCCATTCTATGGAACAGGCTCCCCATCCATGTGAAGCAGAGATCCTCCCTAACCCAATTCAAGTGCAACTTGGACAATTGGATGGGAGACCGGAAATTCATCCCTGGTTTAGCACCTATGTCTCTAATGGACACAGCTAACCTGTAAAAGGTTCATCTCCCAGGCAAATGCTTAAATTAGCAAGGGTATCAGAACTTGTCAGAGATTTGGGATGCATGGCTAGGCTTAAAAAGGCCCTTGTGGTCATTAGCCTAGTAAACACCTATGAACCTATAAGAAGCACCTGACAACTGGCCAATGTTTTAAAACTCCATCTCTCTCTCTCATATATAACCAAGTCATACAAAAACAGACTAATTAAAATAACACTTTATTTTTTGGCAGGTAAATGGGGCTGTAATACACACACACACACACACAGACATACACACACATTACTTCTTAATGAAGTTCTGTTCCTTTTTCTAAAAGTAGAGGGAACCTTACTCTATAATTTTGAAATGCATCATGCAATACATGTATGTCAAGTTTATTTTCATCTTCCCACCTTTACCATTATTGATCCACCCATTTACCAAATGGACCCATTTATTTCTTTCCTCCAGTGTTGGCGAGATCCAACTACATCCCTACTAGTACGTGGACCTTTTCTCCTCAAGAACAGATGGCCTTAATGGACATCTTATGCATGGCCAATGGTGACTTTAGGTGGAAGTGAAAAGGAAACACTAAGTGTAGCGTGAAATATGTTGACATAACATGCATCACTGCATGTGGAAGCTGGAGCACCCCTGCTACTGAAGATTGAGTAGCCTGGTCAAAACTGGGGCAATATTCACCAGACCTGCCTGTAACCAGAAACCAGCAACCTTCCTCCCATAAGGGAAAGCTGACATATGTTATTCACTCTCATCCCTCTTTCCCAGCTCCTCCAACACACAATCTGCTACTTGAACTCAGGTTGTCTGAAATATACTCAGGGCTTGCTCTCTTCTCTATTCACTCTGTATTGTGCAGTCAGATTCAGACACTGCTTTGTAGACCAGGCAGAGGTTACCACAACACAATCTATGGGAAAAAAAAAAAAGAATAAATGAAGGCCCCTGAAACTTTCAAATGTGCTCAAATTTCCAAACCTATGCTTTTTGTAGTAAGGAAGCAAAGTTCTTTAAATTCTTTCAGATGGCTTATTCAAAGTCTACAAAACACAGAACTGTATTCAATAATGAGCAACATCAATGAGTTACAAGACAGTACAATGATCGCCATACAAAATCAGATGGGGTACATAACATACTTCTCTGAATTTGGCAGACACATTACTAGTCAATGTTTAAAATGTTGTCTACACCTGCTCCTATATCTTTAACTGTTTTTCATAACTCAATAATTTACTGTGTAATCATAATTTCTGTCATTCTTTGTCAAGTCTTCTGATATTACATTTACTGAAATTAATTGTGGGGGCTATTTTTACTGCTTTACTCCATCAGTGGTGAAATTGTTGTAGTATCTTTTAAAGTAATTACGCCACCCATTTCACAATAATCAGCTGATATGGTTACTCATAACGCATTTCCTAATTGTATGTCTGAGAAGAAAAGCCCAACAAAAAGTGGCCCCAGTTCACTGCTCTGTAGGTTGCCAATGGAAACCCCTGTTTGGACAGAAAGGTAAAATCCCACACTCTGACTTAACCAGTTTTACCAATGAATTATATATGAAATGTCATTTACTGCTTTTTTATTGTTAATAATATCCCTAAGTGGAATTAGCAATGTCAAGATAAGATGGCACTAGCCAACTATCCTTTTACACAGACATCCTAACGTCAAGTACAGGGTGTCCACCAGTCCAGGAGGAGGGCACTAATCTCTGGTATTTGGGCCAGCCAAGGGGTAACACAGCAAGAATAACTTATAATATTATTATTACTGAAAGAGTGAAACACAACGAACATCTTTAATTATTACCTATTAATGTCTGAATGACTGGTTTGTCTAACCTGGTTGTGGTTCAGTTTCTGGTGACGTCAGGGAAGAAAAGCTACTCAAAGTATAACTTGTAACAATTTACAATTTTTTTTTACACCTGTTAGTCTGTTCAGATTGAGTTGGTATTTTCCATGGTGGCATGGCACTTCCATGACTCAATTCACCTCAAGCTGAGTACATTTAATCCTGAGGCCTAGATATGTGCTTCTAGTTAGGGTTGTCAGCTCTCCTACAACTGGTGAGGCTTGTTATGTAAGAGGCAAGTTGGTCAGGGATCTGATGTGACTGAACATTAAAGGTAGTAATGTATTTGTTTATATAGTGTTGGCTCTGCTCTATTCCCTCCTACATGCTAATGTCACATTTGAGGTAGAATTGAGCCATAAGACTTGATTACTGAGAGCAGATCCACATTGGCACAAAGGTAGACACACATCCAGTCCCAGCCACTCACTCACTCATTCAATTCGACTGCCATTCTTCTGTTTTTTTTTCTACACTTGTTAGTCTGTTCAGGTTGGGTTGGTATTTTCTGTGGTGATGTGATACTTCATTGCTCAGTTCTACCTCAAACATGATATTAGCATTTATTAGGGCATACAGCAGAGCCAAGACTCAGAGGCAACTAACTTTGGATCCAAATTCTTGGCTTTTGAGGGCTTATCACCTGACTTCTTAGATTCAGATGTTTCTGGATCCAGAGAAAGAAGCCTCATAAGAATCAGCTCAGTCCACTAGTCTGCAAGTGCCCTGGAACAAAATGCAGCACAATTGTCGCAGGAAATACAGAGGTAAAACACCCCCAAATAGACAATGCAGAGATCATGAAGATCTTGAGGGGCAATATTTTATATGCCCTACTTCTTAAAGCTAGTGAGTTTCTCCATTGCTAAGTATCCAAACGCAATAATCAGTAGCGATTAGCACCATGCACTGAACTAGACTAGTAATAACTGCAAAAAGTACTAAGTAATTATAACAGCCTCCAAGTCAACTGCACGAAAAGCTTTCCAGATGAAAGTTAGTCAAGTAAGAGAAAAGTACAAGCCCTAATTGGCACTCTAAACACCAATAAGCACTATACAACTAAAGGTTACTATCATAAGAACAGTAGGAAGGAAGACGGCAACAAGGCTGAAGAAGGACGTTTAGATTAAGAGTTAAATAAGTTAGTATAAGGCAATTCTCTAGCAAAATATGACAGACAAGTTAAATGCTTTCACTAACGAGCCCAATGGGCCACCAATGAGGGAGAAACCAATAAAAAATTTGCAATAAATAACAGATGGAACATTTATCTGCCAAGATCTTGCTGCAACTTCAAAAGGTGGCAAATTAGATCTAAGTTAGTCAAGGGGAGTGGGACATGATGGGAAGGGAAGGCTTTAGAAGGGCTCAAGCCTGCAGCAATGAATTGGCTGGATTGTATCTGAGTGGAGGCTCTTGAACCCATATGATGGATTGGATGGACTGGATATATGGGATCATTATATTCAGTAACAGTAACATTAATTTCTGTGTGAGTAATTTTTAGTGCTAAGTTTATTACTCGCAGCTGTTTTTTAGGTATTCTTTTTTTAAAGACTGCCAATTCATACCTGGAGGTATGCATTCCCTGAAGCACAAGAGCAAATCAAAAATCATAATTGCATTAACAATTGCCCACTGCAAAGGACTTCCAAAATCAATTCCCTAAGTCTAATTGGAACCCGTGTGGAAAGGGCTATACCAAGGCTTACTAAACTGATTAAGCTTAGTCTAAGAGATGAACAGTCTTGAGGCAGATTAAAGTAGGCTTAGGCTTAATTCAGGTATATACCAGACCCCAAAATAGTTTAACTGAAGGCCCAGACTTCATTCAGGTGTATATAACTCAAGTGTCTGACTATAATGCCCAAAGTTATAGGGCTAAGGTTATAGCTAAGGTGTATCATGGTCTAAGGGCTGAGTCAGTCATAAGAGACAGTGTAAATGAAGAAATGTTCTTATTTCAGGTATATCATCTAATCAATATCCTAGCCCTGACCATAAAAATTACTGCAATGGATCAGGGTTAAGATGAGACTTATCTAGACTTTGAGGGCTGGATTCATCCTAAAGTGGCAGCCTAACTGAAAATGTGGGTTTACTTCAGGCATATCCTGACAACAACCTAACCATAACCTTTAACGTTAAAGATGAGAATAGGGTTATTTGGACTCTTAGTCCTAGGAAAGAATTAGAACGAAAATTAAAGCTAACCTCAAACCTATACCTAATCAACAGTTTAAGCTTAGCCATTCAAGTTTGTGGGATAAGGTTATGGTTAGGGTTACACTGACTTGCAATTAATAAACAAGGTAAGGTCCCGGCATCCACCCACCCAAATAATTGTATATCAGAAAAACTGTAGCAAAACATAAACAAATCTAATGGAAATTGTAACTTTTTATTTTATGCAAATTTTCTGTTTTTGTACTTTTCATAATTACAACTTCTCAAATAAAGAACGTAAATAAACTCAGAACGTCTTGTAATTAAATTTTAATCTTTATTCTAAAAAGTTAATCTGATCCAAGTTACAAAATGAAAAACAAATAAAAACATTAAGGAGTGTGTATGCATATATCCTGATTTTAGTCTGGCCGTGTCAGAAATCTAGCATACATACATGTTTATGACTTCCTCAAGAAGACATGTTTAATGTATACTATGTCTTATAACTAAGAGTTGCATAATTAAGAAGTTAAGTCTACTGGGGAGCACTGTCCTAAAAAAACTCATGCACCCCTCTCAGGTTCAACCTGCGGTGATCTTTTGCTGCACCATCCAGGGTGTGAAGGGTACTCCTCCTCCTCTGGTCTCTGCCAGTGTCAAGAAAAGCAAAAGATAAACGCAATAGTTCAGAAAATCCTCCAAAATCACATTTGGGAAGAAACATGGGTTGAAACAGTGGAATAAAATATCCTTGTGAAACTCCAGATTGTTTGTGTCTTTCGGCTTTTCCCGGTTAGGGGTCGCCACAGCGGAACTCTGGTCCGCTAATGATTGGCAGTTGATTTTTACGTGCCGAGTCACCAGCCCTGATGCACAACTTTCAACCTAGGTATGCCCATTCACGCTTCTCTCCACGCAGAAGATGCTCTAGCTGAGAATCGAACTTGACAGCGTCTTACTGTGAGGCGACAAAGCTACCGCAGCACCACCACCGCGGATATGGTCCCAAAACATATCAGCCTGAAACTCTGAGATGTAGCCCATAGAGATGATGAACACTAAGAGCAATGTCTTTCAAGAAATTAATTTCAACTCCACCGAGCTAGCAAGTTGGAATGTCAGTGATATTTGCCTGTCTACCCATTTCACATGTCATGACAGGGAACAGCTTTGTTAAAGGAGAACAGAGATGCAATATTCCAGATAAGAAGATGGCTGACAAGTTAGTGCTAGGTTACAACCCTGTCCTCCACAAAATCCTTATGCACAAGGGCAGATCACACATGCAACTTGACCCTGGAATAAATAAAAGTCAGATCAGGCAGGTGACTGGCATTCGTGAGACATGCCTGAAGACTTACTGATGGGGCAGGAATAGCTACAGGTACTGCTCTTTCCAAATCAAAGACCTTTTAAACTTAAAGGCATTACTCTGCCAAGTGGAAGCCTTCCTAGAAGCCTAAACCATCTTGTAGTGCCCCACTAACAAATTCCAGCAGAATAAGAGAGTCTACATTGGGAAACTTTTGGTATGGTGTTCACCAGTTAACAGTACTAGACTAGCTCTCCCATGTGGGCAATGGTGAATGACAGTTAAAAGCCACTATTTTTCAGAAACTTAATATTTTATTAGGAATGAAAGGTTTCCAATTGCCCTGAGTGTCTAAACAGAAGATGAAAAGCAATCAAAAAAGTGGTTAACAAGATAGAAGGTGGAAATCTATCCTTGGGATCTGTGAAACATGTTGTGGGGAAAAAACTTGAGCTGTTGAAGAGGAAGAAATACAAATAACATCTCTGCAAGAAAAATGCAAAAAGTACACAAAAAGGTAATGAAAATCCATGGAACTGTATCTCATTACATTAGAATAAATGAAAAGAGAATTGGAGAAATAAGACATCCTTACCTGACACTCGGAGAAGATAACATCAACCCAGAAGGCAGAGATGGAATTAAAGGAGAAAAGAGCAGAAATGGAAGTGCTGCAGAAGAAAATTAGACAAAAACTTGTGGACTTGGAAGACTGGGCTATGAGCGATAATCTTAGGTTCATAGGTTCATACTAGGCTATCTGCCCTAGGGCATTTTTAAGCCTAGCCAGAGTGTGTTTGGCTTTCGCCACCCATTTTAAATTAATTTTGCTATGCCCTTTTTCGAGGTTAGTATACTGTGCCTCTGTCTAACAGTGACACAGAAGTGACACCCGGGGTAAACCTACGATCTCCCATCCACTCATCAAGATTCCTTTTGAAGAGAGTCAGTGAGGGACTCTGCCTAACCTGGACTGGGATTTTATTCCAGAGTGAAGGGAGCCACTGGGTTATGAATCTGTCCCTCCAGCATGTCCTATTTATTTCAGTGCTGAGGTTCAAGTCTCTCGAGCGTGTAGCTCGATGGGATTTGGATTTTCTGAGGTGCAGCATGTCCATTAATTCCGGGTTGGACATGGCTTTATACGTCAGGCACAGATCACCTCTGAGCAGGCGGTATGCCACTGAGTAGAGCTGGAGTTTCTTTAACAGGGCAGCATATGGCATCTGTTTGAGCCCTTTGATCCTCTTGGTGAGGTACTTTTGGGGTCTTTCCAGTTGCTGATGGTGTCTGGTAAGGTACATCCCAAAAGGGGCATTGTACTCAATTATGGGCCTGAGGAGGGATGAGTAAAGAGGCATGATGACCTCCCTTGATCTAGATGTGAATCCCTGCATGATTAGGTGGGCTATATAAAATGTTTTACTAACCACTTTGGCCACGTGGTTGTCAAATGAGAGATTGCTATCAACTTGGGTCCCCAGGTCCCTAATTACTTCTTCTGTACTTAATGGATTACCACCTATGTGGTAATTTGTGGGCACTTTGTTTTTGCCAAAGGGGATGACTATACACTTTTTGTGTTTAGCTTGAGGCCATGGCTCTGGCCCCAGTTATCTGTTTCTATGAGGCCCTTTTGGAGGCTGCTTGTGTCGGCTGGAGAGTCGATTATGGCGCCCAGTTTGCAGTCATCTGCGAACTTGGTCAGCCACAGTCCTTCCGTGTTGGCCTGTACCTCCGAGAAATATATACCGAACAAGAGAGGTCCCAGGACTGAGCCTTGTGGGACGCCACTTGTAACTAGTTTGGAGTCTGACATGGCTCCAGCAATTCTAACCATGTGGGTTCTGTCCTTGAGCCAGTTTGCAACCCATCTAGTGACATAGGGGTTTATATTTAAGCTGGTGAGCTTATCTATAATGCCCGAGTGGGGTATTGTATCGAAGGCTTTTGCGAGGTCCAGGTAGGCTGTGTGGACCACCTTCCCCTCGTCAATGGCCTTGGTGACTGTTTCAAAGAAATCGACCAGGTTTAAGAGGCAGGATCTGCCCTTAACAAAGCCAAACTGGGTAGGATCCAGCATCTGTAAGTCCCCAATATCTTTATTTATGAGGTCCATGATGATCCTTTCCATAGCTTTGCAGACCAAGCTAGTCAGGCTTATGGGGCGATAGTTTCCAGGATCCATTGAGGCACCACCTTTGTGGAGAGGGACGACTGTTGCTGTATGCCACTCTTTGGGTACATATCCTGTAGTAAGGCTGAGGTTGAACAGTAGTCTTATGTTTGGGTTTAGCTCTTCTTGGAGTTCATGTAGGACGCAGCCCGGGACACCGTCTGGTCCCATTGATGCTGTGTTGTTTGCTTTGGAGAGGGCAGCTCTTACCTGAGCATCTGAGATGTCAGGGGGGCAGCACTCTGCTGGGATAGATATTTGCCCTTTTGGTGGGGGGGGGGGGTTTGCGCTGAACCTGTCAGCTAGGATGTTGGCAATGTCTGTGGATTTGGTGTATTTTTTGTCATTTTGGACTAATTCTGAGCATATCTGGGAATTCCCACACAGGTTCCTAGCATAACTGAAGAAAGCCTTGTGATTATCCTTAGTGTCCTGTGCAATTTTTCTCTCGAAGCTGGCCTTAGACGATTTTATGAGTGCCCGTAGTTTTTTGCTAATACTGATCAGAGATGCCTTCCCTATTTGGGATTTTGCTCTATCATGTAGTAGCTTCCTCATTCTGTTGTATAGTTTGTTTATGGCTGGGGTCCACCAGACAGGACGTCTGCCTTTGGAGGATTGGGTCTTGGTTTTATTTGGGATTGCATGATCCATGCATTCCTGAAGGTGTTCAAAGAATGCGTTTATAAAGGATTCTGCGGTCTGGGCCGTATTTTCCACAGGCCCGGGGGCTTTGAAGGATTCCACCTCAGTTTTGAGGAGTGTGAAGTTTGCTTTAGAGAAGTTTTTCGCTGTGGTTTTCTGGGCAGGGGGTGGGGTCGGGATGTGAATATCCAGTGAGATTAGTTTATGGTCTGATCTTACCAGTGAGGGATACACTTCTGGTCTGGAGCATAGAGTCCCCATGTTGGTGATGATCAAGTCCAGTATGTTTTCCCCTCTTGTGGGAGTGGTAACAAGTTGTTCCATAGCATCTGAGTTTATAAATTCTAGGAACCTTTGGGCTAGGGTGTTGGAGCTAGAGTAATGCTCCCAGTCTATGTTTGGGTAGTTGAAGTCGCCCAATATAATGGTGTTTGGAGAGACCTTCATATTTTCCAGTGTTCTCAGGAAGGCTGAGTGGGGTTCCTGGGTTTGGGAGGGTGGTCTGTAGCAGGCTATAAACTGGAAGGCAGTTTTACCCACTGTTAGTTGCACATGGATAGTCCCTGATGCTTCGTGCTGTGCCACCAACCTGGAGGTGTGGGTATCTTTGACGAATATTGATACTCCCCCTCCTTTTGTGGTTCGGTCCAAGTTTTGGGGCTGAAAAGCATGGTACGAGGTATAACCTGGTAGTGCTGGGGTGCTCTCAGGAGCCTTGAACCAGGTTTCTGTTACTGCACAGATATCAATGTTCTCCATGCTAAGGAGAGTTTCGAGTGCGTGCAACTTGAGGTTTAGACTTCTGGCGTTGAGTAGCATTACTCTTAGTTTCTTATCCCTTGTGATACCTATGGAGGTGGGTTTGTCTTTTGAGCCTTGCCTAAAAAAGGCACTATGGGGGTAGCAAGAGCCTTTGCCAATATCCAAAAGCCCAGGGGTGACAGGTGCAAGCCGTTCCGAGCGAAGCATTGTGGCTTGTCGAGCATGTCATCCCAGGCTGACAGGCATTGGATCCCCTTTGAATGACACCAATACTTAAGCCAATTGTTGAAATTGATCATCTTGTCTTCATATTGTGGCATCATTCTTGGTGAGGGTAAGATGCTACTCAAGGTCAGGGTCATACCGGCCTGGGCTACATGCTCAGAGAGCTCCTCTATGTCTCTTTTCATGCAGTCCAGGGAGGTACGTCTCAGGTCATTCACACCAGCATGGACAATGACTGAGCCATATTTGTACTTGCCTTGGAGTGACCTGAGTGCGTGTGTTATGTGGCGGATCCTAGCGCCTGACAGGCAGCTCACCGTGACCTTCTCCTTGTTCAGCCTGGTGAGCGGGACGTCAGTGTGCCTGACGATAGAGTCACCTATTACAAGTGTATCAGGTGTGTTGTTTAGCCTTAAGGACTGTGACTGTTTGGCACACTGGCTTTGTGAGCTATGTGTTGCACGTGTTTTGTTTTGGGGTAGCAGTTGCTTGGGTGTCTGCTTTGGAGATCTCTGCTGCTTAAGCAGATTTTTCTTTAGAGCCTCCGAGTATGTTTTTGTGTGTTTATGTGTTTGGTTTGATGCCGTGGTAGGTCTATGTGAGACTGGAATTGTAGTGAGTGTGGTTTCCTTCTCCTCCTGACTGGTTACACCAGTACTGAATTGAGAGAGCTTAGCCTCCAGTTTGGCTACATGGTTGCATCTCTCACATGTGTTGGAATTTGTTGGGAGGAGGAGAGGGTTGTCTGTGTACATGAGGCAGTTACCTGGAAGGAAATGGCTGTTTTACTTCCATGAGACATCAAGTAAGTAAATGGAATTAATTATCAGAGGGTGAGACCTTAACTCACTGAAAGTATGTCTTTGGGGAAGTAGCAAGGAGAAATCCCAGACTAACATTGGTGAAGTTATAAAATTATTGTCTCAAGGAAAAAAATCCTAACCTGGCTGTGGAGAAATAGCTACAGATTGGTGAGGCAAAGGTGTTGCTGATGACTATTCCAAGTGTACCATGCAGAGGAAAGCATGTTTATCTCAGCTATCAGTCTGTCTGTATATCGACAGACTGCTTTATGTTTCACAATGTTTTACTCAAACAATAGGACGATTTTTTCCTCAGGTGTTCCTAAAACATTTAATAAAGAGGATCACGTCCTGCGGGAATGAATAAAATATGACCAAGACTGAGAGACACAGCATTCCTACAATCAAGGTGCAAGAAGGAAGACAGAGCAGGAGAAGAAACTGAACACCACTAAAGCCTTTCCAGTCTTTAAAAAGACTGAGGAAGTATATGTTTTTTCAAGAAGAATAAGGGACATTGTTTTTGTGGACCAATTACTTGCAGTTAATGAGACTAACAACACAAAGGGAGAGCAGTTAAGTATAAATCTGTTTGACTATTGGAATGTGAAGTATGCAAACATATTGCTAAAATGAAAAGACATCTTATTTTAGCTTGTACACCTAACCCACTCTCAGTGGATGGACAAAAGAGGTAAGGGAATTAATTTTCCCACTTAAGTGCTTAGGTATAAGGATTACCTGATTTGAAGGGGGTATTTCAGAGCTGCACAGTTACGACTCCTATACATAGCACAAGCAGAAAGCTACAAGTCAAAGTAGAACGGGATGATGATGAAAAAAATCAAAAAATACATAGAGACCGTGACTTTGGATGCAGATCCTTAACGAGAATAACAACAACAGTACCCAAACAATTATATTCATAAAGTAGCAGAAAGTATTCTAAGAACTAAACCAACTAAACCAAAAATTCTCTCTGGCACTAGCCCTGACTAATTCTCTCTGGCACTAGCCCTGACTCCTTTAGAGACCATCCCCTGCTTTCATTTATCGCTCAGCCAACTCCACCCAATATCAACATCATTACATCCACACTCGTAATCTCAGCAACTTCAACCCCACTATTTTCTCAAACATTTTTAAACTTATCAACTGGCAAATACTAAATACTCCCCTTGACATTTTAACTCTATCTTCCTAAATACTCTTAACTCCCAAGCTCCTCCAAGAAACAGATATGTCAAAGCTAATTCTGCTCCTTGGCTGTCCAAAGAAACAAAACAAATCATGCATCATAGGGATAAATCCTGGAAGCTTTACCAAAAAAATAAAATGTTTTCTACCTTGCTCCAATACACCCAACTCCGCAACCAAGTAAAAAAAACTTATCACCTTGGACAAAAAAAAAACTACTACAATAAATTTCAGTCCAACATTAACAAGAACCCAAAACAATTCTGGAAAACAGTTAATTCCCTACTACATCCAGGGTCCAGGAATAATCCCTGCCCTGACCCTAGTATAACTGACATGGAACTAAGCTCTCAGTTCAACACATTCTTTACAGAATCCATAGCTATGCTAACCAAATCTTTCCCAAACAATAATCCATCCAATACTCCTTCCTCAGCACCCAACAATCCTAATAACTGTCCACTCAATTTTCAGCTCAAACCTGTTTCAACCACTTTTATAAAAAGGCTCTTATCCAAACTAAAGCCATGGTCCAATGCCCCTGACAACTTACCTTCCTCCTTCCTCAAATGTGCTGCTGAAGGTATTGCTCTCCCAATCACCATGCTAATGAATAGATCCTTAAAAGAGTCAAATGTACCCAAACTCTGGCATTCAGCCTACATTCTACCTCTTCACAAAGGAGGCAAAAACACCAATATCCGCCCCATTGTCCTACTTTTGCCAATATCAAAAATTCTACAAAAATGTTTTCACCACCAACTTATGCCTTTCTGAACTCAGAACCAACTCCTAACACCCACCCAACATGGTTTCCGCCCTGGCCACAGCACCATTACTGGCTTACTATCCTTCTTAGAAACAGTCAATCGAGCCCGATATTCTGGACTACTAGTATCCACAGTATTGCTAGATCTCTCTAAAGCTTTTGACACCATCTCGCACAAACACATTCTCTTTCATCTCACTAACCTTCATCTCTCCCCTGATACTCTATCCTGGTTCTCCAGTTACCTATCGGACAGATCTCAAGCTGTCAGATGGAAGAACTCTACCTCCTCCTTCTTGCCAACACCCACCGGCATTCCACAGAGGTCCATCCTCGGACCCATGATTTTCAACATCTTCATAAATAACCTTCACACTGTCATCCCTGACACAACACTCATCCAATACGCTGATGACTCCACCTTAGTCTGCGCCGCCTCCAACCTTCCTGAACTACTGACTAAAACCCAAATAGCTTTCTCCACTACTGAGAACTGGATGCACCAAAACCATCTCTCTCTCAACTCTAATAAATCTAAAATACTTCTTTTCCCTCCCTCCAGAGCTTTCTCTTTTGACAAAAATGCTTTCAAAGTCCTAAGCCAAACTAACACTGCTACAGAAGTGGTCCCCTCTGCAAAACCCCTCGGCATTACCATAGACGAAAACCTTAAATTCGATATCCACATACAACAAAACATAAAGAAAACCCACTAAAAGTTAGGTATGCTCTATAGAAATAACTGCTTTCTCTCCAATTCCTCTAGGCACACCTTAGCAACTACCTACCTTCTACCTTCTTTACTTTGTGGAGCCCCTCTTCTAACTAACCCTGTCTTCCTCTAACACATCCAAACTCGAAATTCTGCCTTTCCCTACAATCTCTGAACTGGCTAAAACTCTCTAACCACCTAGACTATCTCCAACTAACCTCCGCTCACAAATTAATATTCTACCCAGATAAATGCCCAGCCTTAACAAACATCCTTCCCCCATACATCCCAAATAGATCTCTGAGATCTGAACACCAAAATTTAATCTCTATCCACAAACCCAAATGTCCTGCAGGCCAGCTCTTTTTCTCTAAGCAAAAAATGGAATTCCCCACCTCCTTTACTTAGGACCATACCAAACTCAGAATCCTTCAAGACCCAACTTTTCTCATATCTGTCTTCTAAACGGAAATGCTCCTGCCCTCACCCTACATAAATTCAAAGGAATTTCCCCTTTGAGCTCTCTGTACTCCTTGCTCCATGCTACCCTCAAACTAATATTTTCTATTCTCCTAAAACAAACCTAAGCTAACATTCTCTGATTGAGCAATTTCTCTCTCTTGACTCCAAGTATGTAAATATTGTAAATAGCATATAACCTCAGATCCTTATAGTACAGACAGTTGAAACCTGCTGCCCTGAATGGAAATTCCTGTAAACTGTGTTCTCTATTATCTTTAATTGTGTTCTTGATGTACATTTTATGCATTGACTTTTCTTGACTGTATGAATTTTATATTTGTAACTTTACCTTCAACATTATGTAACCTTTATTGTATCATATTGCTTATGGAGCTTTTCTCCCCGGGCCTCCACTGAAAATGGGCATTTTCTGGCCCAGTGGACTTTCCCGGTAATCAAACTGAAAATAAAATAAAATAAAATAAACATGGGAATGGAAAAAGGTGATTCTGCAGGTAGGGATGACTGCAATTAGGGGTACAGAGAATAAGCAAGACAGGACTGGAATTTACTGGAGAAAACTCACAAAGGAACCAAGGTACTTGGAGCAAATAATTAGACAGGGAAAGGTAAGAGAATGGGAAGAGGCCAAGAATACATTTGGACTACAGGTTAAAGATTACCTCCCATATCAAGGACTGGTATAAAAGTACAGGCAAACAGAAAGGAATAGGAGGATCCTAAGTGAAAGACCAGCATTGGTTGAGGTTTTAGTAGAACCTAAAACAGCATCTGATGTTTAAGAAGGAATAATTATTAGGGCATATAAAATATTCCATGATAACCACAGGAATCAATCAGAGGTGGTTAGAAAGGACTGGCTAGACAGAATGGATACGCAATTCACAACAAAAGAATGTGAGGATATATGTATGGTTCCCAAATATGCAACAAACTCTAGAAGATTTAAGATTTTGCCTGGAAGTATTTACATAAATACTTTTATAACCCAAGCTGACACCAAAAGAATTTTTCCTCAGGTAGACAGCAAATGTTGGATGTGTGATGGGGAAGAAAGAGTTAACTGGGAACATATGTTTTGGGAAGGTAAAGAGTTGTCAGTCTTTAAAATTCTCTAAAGAGTACTCTGTTAGGAATATTGTGTGAGTAAATGAATGTAACTAAGAAAATTATTTTTTGAGCTTGGATAAAAGATTTGAATTTCACATACATACAGCAAGGCCTTGTTAAGTTTAATTCCACTAGAAAATGAAAAACAAAATCTAAACCACCTATACTTGAAGTAGTGAATATTATAATAGAGATAAAAGAACAGGAAGTGGGATCTTTAGAAAATGGTAAAAGTAAATTATACACATAAAATGGAAATTGTGGGAGCAATACATGCAGAAAATGTTTTGGAGGAGGAATGAGGTTTAAGAGAAGGCAGGAATTAAATAATTTATGTAATGTTGCTTAGATTACACATCACATGCATTGGTGACGTCCAGCGTTCTACCACAAGACCAAGAATTCTCCAGCATCAAATGGAATATACTAACATCATAATTGGTTGCAGGGAGTTTATAACATTTGGATACCTGACTTTACATTTAATGCAGCTACAGTGCCTAAAATTACCAAGTAGATATCCTTGTGGAATGTCATCTTGCAGGGTGTGGTGAGAAAACTGAGATGTATGCCATACATTTGAATCATGGGAAATGCCTGGGTGCTGTATGGACACATTGATTATAATCCCATATGCACTGGATTGCTACCTAACAGTTTAAGGAATGACACGCCTCTGCTGTGGGGCCTTTATTGTTACATGTGTGCAGTCTGTGGCACACAGTGTCTCAGAAAGGCAAGAGATATCACAAACACCATGCACACTTGTGGAATTCCCCTCGGCAGTGCCAGGAAGCAGAAAACCTTGTCCACATCTAGAAACATAACTTCAAGGAACTTGGAACATACAAGATGGCTGCACACTGATTAACACCATAACTTTAGCTCTCCCAATGTGATAACAGAAACTGAGAAAGAAAAAAAAAAAGAGTGCCACTGAACATGTTTTTTTTGGTAAAATTCAGTTCCTGGCTAGGAAATACACTGCCTGGATGCCAGCAAAGAATACATTTGGAACACCTGAAAGTAAATCAACCAGAATATGGTGAAGAGAAACACTACCTGGGAAGAATTCTGCAGCTGTTCAGCAAAAAGCAGTTCAAGCTAAAGCTTTGGATCAAGAGATGGCTTCCAATAACTTGCAGTAAAATGTACTCAGAGTTGATCAAAATAAACAAAACGGTGAAATAATATATATTGATTCAAACAGCAAAAGGCTGAAAAAATAGAAGCTTTTAAGTAGCCATTCAGATAAACTGATAAAAGTGCAAACATCAGAGGATGTCCTGAAGAAGAAGCTGGCTGAATGTAAGGTTTCTCAAGAAGAACAATTTAAAAATAGTAAGAGTTAGAAGACAGAGCATGCACAGAAAACCTGAGATTTTCTGCTGTACCAGAGAAAATGGAAGGAACAGACTGTATTAATTTTATGACAGCACAAATATGCAATTGGACTGGTGTTCCACAGCAGAATTTGTTAACTGAAAATGAACATTCAGTGTATGCTCTAAACCTGGTCATGAGAAAGCAGCCAAGACCTATAATAGGAAAGATGCTATCAAACCAACAGAAACAGTTTATCCTGACAAAACTGTGGCAGGAGGACAAAGTATTAAAAACTGAAAACAGCAGAGTGTTTGTATAAAATGATTATTCACTCTACACCAGGCAGAAGAGAAGCAAATTTATCCCAGCAATCAGGGATTGTTGAGAGGTAGATGTGATACTCAAGCTGGTGTATCCAGCTGTCTTTAAAGTGTTTTCCTGGAGGATCAGAGTAATTTTAGACACAGAACAGAATACAAATGTTATCTAGCAAAAAGTCGGTCAGCAAGCAGACCGGGACTTGCTTCTCATTCTTCTAATGTTAAGGTTTCTTAGAGAGACTTTGCCAGTGAAACTTTTTCCTTTGTTCAAAAAGCACAGGAGTTGACTAGAAGAATCATCAGCATCTTGGACTTGAATCAGAGTCTGGTTTTGGGAGACAGAGATGAACAGGAAGAAGACCAGAAACTCTGAACTTAGTGAACAAATAAAGTATAAAACATCTCATCACATTTGTGAAATATGGTTTTGCAAGAAGAAAATGGCTGAAAAACAACGGACTTTTGTTGACTTTGTTAAACTTGTGGGCAGACAATAAAGCATATACCCCACTTCATATCATTAATGTTTAGAAGGACACTAAAAGAGGGAAACTAACTGTAAGCAAAACAAGAAGTTATGTACTCACCATAACGTTTAATGTATGTAGTCCATCTCGCCTCACATTCTTACCCATGGGTTTGGAGCCGAATGTCGGCTCTGACTCGGTTATACTTTTAGCTTGAAGTCTTTCCATTGGCTGGGATAAGATGGTATCCCATGCTGCACATCTCTCTATCCACAGATCTAGTTTGCTGCGAGCACCAGCACTCATTCTCCATGCATAACAACACCTAAGGAAGGAAGAACAAAACAAGAATGAAGGGAACTCTGAAGCCAAGCCTAACCTCCAGATCCTCCAGGATGGGGGAAGGTGGGGGGGGGGGTAAGTAAGAATGTGAGGCAAGATGGACTACATACATCGAACGTTATGGTGAGTACATAACTTCTTGAAGTTATGTAGTCCAATCTCGCCTATATTCTTACCCATGGGACAGCGTCCCTAGCACCTAAATCTTGGGAGGCTCAGTGGAAAATACTCCTGAGCACTGTGGAACCAAAGGAAGACCTGCCTCTGGATACCACATCTAACTTGTAATGAGTAACAAAGGTGTGAGGAAATGCCCAAGTAGCCGCAGCACAAATATCATCCACAGACAATCTGGCCTGAAAAGCTGTAGATGTAGATACAGACCGGGTAGAGTGAGCATTCACTCAGAAAGGTAAATCTCTTCTCCCTGAAGTATAAATGAAAGAAATACAACTGGAAATCCACCTGGACAATGGGACTTTGGAAACAGGAGATCCAATTCTGTTTTCCGAAAATGAAACAAACAACTGATCAGATTTTCTGAGGTCCTTCGTTCTGTGCAAATAAAATCGTAATTGTCTGTGCACATCCAACTGATGAAATTTGAATTCTGCCTTGCTTGAGAACTGAGGAAAAAACACTGGCAATTCAATGGATTGGTTAAGGTTACTAACTGACGCTACTTTGGGAAGAAAGGAAGGATTTGGTCTGAGAGAAACCCTGTCCTTATGATAAATCAAATAAGGAGGTTTGATTGATAAAGCTTGAAGCTCCGAATCATGTCTGGCTGACGTGATGGCTATCAAAAAGACAGTCTTCCAAGTTAAGAATTTCAAATCACAAGTGGCTGCAGGCTCAAAGGGGGTGAAGTAAGACCCTATAGAACAAAGTTTAAGTCCCAAGGCATAACAGGTTCTGAGACAGGAGGACGAAGCAACAAAGTGCCCTTCAGGAAAGCCTTACAGATTCTATGTGCCATTAGGCTAGGTTCGTCTGCGACATGAAAGGTAGAAATGGCCACCAACTGGACTTTAATGGTTGCGGCAGCTGAACCCTGGTTGAAAAGCATAGAAAGGAACTCCAATACTGACGAGATTGGAGCTGTGTAAGGGTCAATCTTTTTGGCATATGCCCAGATGGAAAACCTCTTCCTGGTCGAAGGCTTATGAGAGGAAGATAGAATATGAACCACCTCCGGCGAAAATTGATAAAGCCTAACTAATGACGGAAGTGGAGTAGCCAGGCTGTCAACCAGAGGGTCCGAAGAAAGGGATGAAGCTGTCCCAACATGCGAGTCAGTAAGTCTGGTTGTGGATCCAGAATCCAAGGAGCGACCATGAGACAGGGATGGAGAAAGGGGAACCAAATTTGATGAGGCCAGTAATCAGAATCATTTTGCTTCCCAAGGATTGCGCTTTCTGAATAACCTTTGACAGCAAGGGAACCGGAGGGAAGGCATATAGTAGACCGGAGGGCCAATCGTGGACTAGAGCGTCCCTGGATGACTAACCCTGAGGGGGGATAAGGGTGAAGTAGCTGCTGCATTTGGCATTGAGGGGGCTGGCAAAAAGGTCGCAGCAAGGCTGACCCCACCTGCGGAAGATCTGCTCTGCAACTTGACAGTTCAGGGACCACTCGTGAGGCATCAGAATAGCTCTGCTTAGCCTGTCTGCGATCGTATTGGACTTCCCCGGAATTTGCGTTGCTACCAGAAAACGTTGGGAAGACACTGCCACTGCCACACTCGCATGGCCTCTCTGCAAAGGGGATATGACTTGGTTCCACCCTGTTTGTTCAGATACCATACCACTGACATATTGTCTGAGTGGATTGCAATTGTCCTGAGAGGAAGAAAGCTCTGAAGTGCTTGCAACGCTAGTAGCACTGTTCTCATCTCCAGAACATTGATATGCAGATGCATCTCGTGCTCTTGCCATGTGCCTTGGACTGTCCTGCCTAGATAATGCACCCCCCCACCCCATCTGGGAGGCATCCATGGTCACCGTGGCAACCGGAGGCGAAGAAACAAAGGGCTTTCCCGCATTGAGGTTGTCTGTGTGAAGCCACCAACTGAGATCTTGTTTGCACCTGTCTGTGAGTAGAATAGAGTGAAAAAGTGGAAAACATTGAAGAGACCACTGGGTGAAGAGTAGCCACTGAAGGAGCCTCATATGTAACCTTGCCAGGGGGACTAACATAATCGTAGCAGCCATCGTCCCCAACAATTGGAGGACCAATCTTGCCTTCACTCTTCTCAGAGGGAGCAAGGCGTAAACCTGTTGTTGTAGGACTCTGATTCTTTCCTGTGGTAGAAACGCCCACATGAGGACAGTGTCTAATTTGGCGCCTATAAAAGTGACACGCTGCAAGGGCAACAAGGCAGATTTTTACCAGTTCAAGGTGATGCCCAACTGCTGACATAGGTTGATCGTAGCGTCGCTGGTCTGAAGTAGCAGATGCCTGGTGGTGGCAGTACGGAGCCAGTCGGCCAGGTATGAAAACACTTGAAATCCCTGACGTCTCAAGTGAGCAGTCACCACTGCCATGCATTTGGTAAACACCCTGGGGGCTGTGGTGAGACCAAAGGGCAGGGCTCAAAACTGAAAGTGACTGGCTCCCAGCCGGAAGGGTAGGTGACTTCTGGATGCCCTCTCCATCTTTATGTGGTAGTAAGCATCCTTGAGGTCGATGGAGCACATCCACACTTGTTTTCCCAACAATGGGAGAATAGACTGCAATGTGACCATTCGGAACTTGGACTTTTGCACATGGGTGTTCAATCGGCTGAGATCTAAAATGGGTCTCAGGTCCCCTGTCCTTTTCAGCACCAAAAAGAATCTGGAGTAAGTCCCTAATCCAATTTGGTCTGAGGGGACATGTTGGATGGCTCCTTTTTCTAGCAGCTTTGAAAGTTCTGAAGCTGCGGAATCCCTTTGACTGGGTGGAACATCCAGGATTTTCTTGATTGGAGGGGGATTTGACGAGAAGGGAATGACATATCCTCTGGAAATTATTCGTAGAACCCATTGGTCCTGGGTGATACCTTGCCAGGCCTCAAGGTATAATGAGATTTGACCCCCAACTGGCTCTGGAAATGCACAGTCGGGCCTCCCATCAGGAGAGGTGGTAGGGAGAACTGCGAAAGGAATCACAGTCTCCCGAGTTGCGAGGGCCTTCCTCTGCCCCTAGGGCGGCGTCTACCTGAATAACCACCCCCTTCCCTGCCTCTGGAGGGGGCTCACATTGTGCACCAGGAAAAAACCTCTGTGATTTCTTGAACCACATCTTTCCACCCCTTTAGGCCTTGGGATAAGGCCTAGAGGGAAGGGAAAAATGGACTCCTATGGCAGACAGAGTTTTCCCTCTTGCTCGCACGTAGTGAGAGTGTCTTTCACGTTGGTTCTGAACAAAGAGGAGCCATCAAATGGGGCGTCGGTGAATGAAGACTTGAAGGCCTCTGCGAAATGACAAAGGCGCATCCAGGCCTGACTCTCAAGAGCGACTCCTGAACTTGCTGCCCTACTCGCTCCCTCGGCTGCGTGGGAGATCAGCCTCATGGAGGAGTTTGCAACAGAACTGAGGGTAGACATCTGAGCATTGACCTTCTGAGCCACTGCCTCAGGAACCTTACTCGTTAGAGCATCTCTAAGCTCCTTTAGGAGATATCTCTGAAGCCGTGTAAAGTGTGATAAGTAATTCAGTAACTACAAAGTAAACACTGCTGAAGAAAACGTACGCTTCCCATACTGGTCCATAGTCCTAGACTCCTTGTTAGGGGGATGGATGGTGGAAGAAGTCTCAGCTAATTCCTTCTGGGTGGCTGCTGCCACAACCATGGCATCCACAGGGACTCCCTTGGATAGAAATTCCTTATCAGGAGGGACAGACAAAAATTTATTGGGTCTCCTGGGGACTGGTTTCGCACACCCTTCGACAAACCAGATCCAGAAGCTCATCGAAGGGTGGAGACACCCAGGAGGCAGAGGGCTGAGCACCAAAGGCCTTCAGGAAAACAGACTCCTCTTCGGAGGGGGCTTTGGATGGCCAGTCACCTCTTTGCTTCAAAATCTCTAGGATGTCAGAGAAAGAAACATCCTCAGAGGATGACTTAGGGGACCCCTCCGATTCCTTGAGGTCGGTGTCTGACGTGAGAGACTCATCCTGGGAATCTATGTGCTTCCTCTTGCACGTTTTCTTTCTGGGTGGCTCCTCAGGCAAAAACTCTGAGGGGCCCTCAGAAATATGGGGACCACTCGTGGGGATACCCTGAGGCCTTGGGGCTCCGCTGTCCAGAGACAGATTGCGATCAGAGACCTGCACCGGTGCTGTAGGGGACAGTGACCGAACCGTATGATGCCACTTGACAACCTGGCCAGTACACTCCGCATGGCCTCGAAAGCTGGTCCTCCCGGGTCTGAAGAGCGACCAGCCTCCGAAGCCGAGACAGGAGTCAGGCTTCCCCGCGCTGAAGCACCGAGAGGGAGGCTAGGAGCCGAGAGGTGTCCCGAAGCCTCTCCCTTGGGTCCGACCAATGAATCCTGAGTCCTGAACCCTGTGGACGGCGCCAACGGGGTCGGAGCTGACGTCAGAATTGATAAGCCAGGAGGGGCTGTCGGAACAGACCTAGGGACATCACATGGAGCTGAGCACTCCGGCTCCAAAAGCTGAGATGCGCTCGGAGGAGTAAGTATTGATGTAGGTTGAGGGGCCAACTCAGTCGGAGCCGAAAACAATTTTGCCAGTACCGGTGACTGAAGGAGTCTCTGCACCACTCTATCGACGTCAACATCCGATAAGGTCCTGGAGGATTTGGAGGATAGGGAAGGAGATCGAGACCTCCTCTCTGAAGGAGACCTGTGAGGAGGAGATACCGGCCTAATGCTAGGCGACTGGCTGTGAACAGGCTCCAAGAAAATTGGAGCCGAAGCAGGTTCCATAACCACTGACACTTCCTGCAGCCCTGAGGACAATGGAGCTGAGGATGTCATTGAAGATTTTTCTATTTTCTCCGGCGGCTCCAAGGATACTGATGGAGCCGGGGATCGCTTTTTAGCCTTGGAAGACTTAGCTTTTGATGGAGAAGCCTTAAAGCTGGAAGCACTCTCCAAACCCTCCTCGAAGGAGGGTTTCAGAAGTCCCTTCAAAATCAATTTGTTCTTCCTTTCTTGAAGAACACGCGGGCTAACGGCATGACAAAAACTACATGATTCCTGGAGGTGAATCGCTCCCAGACAGTAGACACAAACAGAGTTTCCATCATTGATGGACAACTTATAACTGCACTTGGAGCACTTCTTAAAGCCTGAGGGCTTATGCTCCTTAGTATCTTTAGACATAGTTACCACAAACACCAAGTAACTAACTCAAACTAGACCAACGGTCAAACAGCCACAAGCGCGAGAACAAGACAAACAAACAGTACACCACAAAGACCTCTAACTAAAACGGTCCTTAGACACAAGTACAAGGGGGAGGACTAATTCCTCTAATTTCAACGGTTTTAGCCCAAGGGAAAAAGTTAGGGGACAGACTAGGTCCTCTAACTAAAATGGGCCTAGCCCGTTAGAAACAGCTAGTGGGATACCACAAGAATACGCTATAAGAGAAAAGCACAACTTTTCTACAACACAGTCAAGAAACACACAAATAGCTATGAAAATAGCTTTTTTTTTTTTTTGCAAAATACTTCCCTGTTATAAAGAAGAAAAAGTACTTAGCCACAGCCAAGAGCGAGACCACGTCCGAGCTACACGAGCGGCAAATGAGATCTGAGAATAGAGAGAAGTGCAGCATGGGATACAATCTTAGCCCAGCCAATAGAAAGACTTCGAGCTAAACGTATGGCCGAGTCGGAGCCGAAACCACGGGTAAGAAAGCAGGCGAGATTGGACTACATAACATCATTTTTTTCTTATTAGTATAAAACATTTCATGATATAAACTGGATGTTATATACAGTAAAACTGTTCTTTGCAGCCAGATGTATTTTAAATGTGAGAGGAGTCTTTTCAGTGACTGTTGCATGTGTTAAAGATATTAAAGTTAACAAGTGCTTTTTTAGTTATAAGAAATATTGTTTTTTACAGTATAGCAAGAGAAAAACGGCTAGACAAAAGCAAACTTAATTTTCATATGCTGTCATCCTGGGCACCTGGGTGGGGTGCGGTGTAAAAGTGCCCTGATTATAGTATACGAAGAATTTGGATATTTTCTTTTTATTTTACAAGAGTGGTTGTCTAGATTACTACATTTCGTGTAAGCTGTCAACATGCGTTTCTGTAATCATGTAGACTTTAAATATAAGACAAAATGATGAAAAACATGAAAATGCTAAGCTTCTTACAACTCAAAGATATTAGCTTATTTAATTTCCACTGGCAAATGTTCAGTGGAGTTAAAATGTCTACAGATGAGGGCAAGAAATTTAAAAAAAGACTCATTGTTGAGTACATTTTCATGGATACAATTTGCCTGCAGGTGAAAGGAGTTAATGTTGAGAATGCTGAGTATTCTTTGCTGAGGGAAATGCAAAATGTAAAGGTACAGTGGCAAGCAGTTCACTGAAAAAATTAAGTCTGAAATTATGAGAAGTGAATAAGAGGTAACAACCTCCCTAGCAGTCTTAATACTTTAATGGAGTTAATATAACAGTGTACACTTTAGTTTTATTTAAAGATAGCCAGTGCATTTTTCTTACAGCTAAAAGTTAACGTTTTCTGAAAGTATACAAGCTGTTTTCACATCTGGAAGGGAAAGACAGATAAGGAAAGAACATAGACAGCAATCAGTGTAAGTGGGAGCACAAATTGTAGCATACACTTTAGCATGAGCAAGTATTCGGTTAGATGACACCTGTAGGTGCAGCCATCAATTTGGGGTAATTGTTCCCTTCTGAATGGGTTAAACTTCATGTTTTGAAGATGTATAAAGTTTTGTGTGTATGTTCCAAGTTAACAGGGGATGGGGTGTTTTGTATTTAGTTTTTTTTTGTCTGGAGGTTTTCATTAAAACAAAAAGTCTTGAAAAATGTGACACTGGTTCAAATGAAGATGAGAATAAACAACTGTGCAAAAGACCAGCCTGCCAAACATTAGTAACACAAAAGCTGGAAATACACAGTCAAAAAACTGTTGTATATAATAGATGGGAACAAAAGCTTTTTATCATGACGGCCATGCTGTTGTACAGGTATAGATAAAAAGGAAAGAATACCGAATTATATTAAAAAATGGAGAAAGTGAACAATGTTGTAGGAGACACCTTTAGAAAGAAGTGAGCATGTGACTTTGACAAACAGAAGATTTCAGAAAGGATAGTCATAAGAATATCAGGGACAGAGCAAAAGGGGTAATTATACTAATTGCTACAGGGGCTCCATTAGTGACAGATGAGGAAAAAAAAGAGACAAATATGGTAGTAAGGGGCTATTGGTATGGGAATAGGATTGCAATGGCATGTATTTTTATTTCACCGAAAACTGCTACTATGGAGCTTAATAGGATCATAGGAAGTTACTAGGCTACTGGCCCTTAGGCCCTTATAAACCTAGCCAAGAGTTTTGCCCATGTTTAGACAAGTCAGTACCCAATACCCCTGTCTAGCAGGGACACAGGTGGAATCCCATGGATGTATTTTCTGTTTCCCATCCAGTTATCCAGACTGAGCTTAAAAGGGGGTAAAATGGTACTCTGCTTGACATGGAGAGGGAGTCGATTCCACAGATGGGGGAGTCTCTGGGACACAAATCTGTCCTGCTAACAAGTCCTATTGATGTCACAGACCAGGTTGAGGCTGCGCGTGCTGGTTACTTGAGTGGAGCATGACTTGCAGATATGCAGCAGTCCCATCAATGTGGGGTCTGAGATCGCCCTGTATGCCAGACAAAGGTCACTTCTGAGGCGTCTGTATGAAACTGAGTAGAGGGATAGGGCTTTTAGCCTGTGTGTGTATGGTAGATTTTTGAGGCCCTGGACTCAATTGGTGAGGAACCTCTGTGATCTCACCAGCTGCTGCATGTGCTTTGCGAGGTACATGCCGAACAGGTCACTATACTCAATACTGGGCCTTATAAGGGAAGAGTACAGGGATGTTATGACCTCCTTGTCCCTGGATGAGATACCCTTACTTATGAGGTGTGCCATGTAGAAAGCTTTCCGTACAACAGAAGCAAATTGGTGGTCAAAAGTCAGGTTGCTATCAACCTGGGTGCCCAAATCCCTCACAACTGATTGTGTGCTTAGGACATTGTTATCAATGTGATAATTTGTGGGGACGTCACTCTCCCCAAAGGGGATGATGATGCATTTTTTGGTATTCAGCTTGAGGCCATGTTTCTGGCACCAGTTATTTTTTTGGGTGAGACTCTCTTGATGGATGTCCACATCACTAGGGGAACTGATGACAGTCATCTGCAAACATGGGTCAGCCATAGGCCACTGGTTTTGGCCTGCACCTCAGAAAAGTATATCCCAAATAACAGAGGCCCCAAGACCAAACCCTGGGTAAAATCACTCATTACGGGTCTACTGCTTGAGTTAGCTTGCCCTATTTTGACAGGGTGGGTTCTATCAGTGAGCCAGTTAGCTAGCCATCAAGTAACATACAGATTGATGCCTAGTTGTGAGAGTTTATCTATTATGCCTGAGTAGTGAAAAGTGTCAAAGGCTTTGACTAGGTTAAGGTAGGCAGTGTGCACTGTCTTCTCCTCATCTATGGCTTTGGTGACTGTCTCAAAGAAGTTGACCAAATTTAACAGTCATGACCTCCCCCTGACAAAGCCAAATTGTGTGAAATCGAGTGTTTGGAGGTTACCAGTGTCCTTGTTAATGAGGTCCATGATAATCTGTTTCATGGCCTTGCAGATCAGGCTAGTTAGGCTGATGGGTCAATAATTTTCCACATCGGTGGATGCTCTACCTTTGTGCAAAGAAATGACAGTGGCTGTCCTCCACTCAGCTGGGACAAAGCCAGTACTCAGGCTTTGGTTGAATAGGGTGCCTAATGGTGCTGCAGGTTCCTGCCTGAGTTCATGTAGGATGCAGCCTGGGATGTTATCGGGTCCCATGGAGGCTGTATTTTTTGCCTTTGAGAGAGCACTGATGACATGTTCCCTACATATAAGGAGAAGGGTGCAGGTATTGGAAATGTCCTAATTTACTGATGGGGGGCGCAGAGGGGTGAAGTTTTTGCTGAATCTGTCAGCCAGCAAGTTTGCTATATCTATGGCATTTGTATATGTGGTGTCCTTGACCACCAGTTCTGAACAGATCTGGGTGCTTCCTTTGAGAATGCAGACATATGTGAAGAAGGCCTTATGATTAGGATGCCGCACTGGTGCAGCGGTAGCATTGTCGTCTCAGAGCAAGAGGTTCTCTGATTCGATTCTTGGCTGGGGTGCCTTCTGTGCAGAGTCTGCATGTCCTCCCTGCATTCGTATGGGTTTCCTCTGGATGCTCCGGTTTCCTATCACAGTATAAAAGACATGTAACTGAAGCATTTCTCCCCGGGCCTCTGCTGAAAACTGGCTTGGTTCTAAGTTGGACTTTCCCGGTTAACACCCAACCTTAGTTCCCAGTGCCTCTGTCGAGTAGAGCCAGTGGAGTGATCCCCAGGGTGAATTATTTCCCATCCACTCATCAAGATTTCTCTTGAAGAGGGCCAGTGAGGTGGCTTTGCTTGACATGTATGGGAAGTCAATTCCATAGCATGGGCAGTCTCTGGGTTATGAACCTGTCCCTCCAGCACATTCTGCTGATTGTGGTAATGAGGATGAGGTCTCCGGAGCATGTGGTACAGAGGGATTGAGATTTCTTTAGACGTAGCATTTCTAACAGAGCAGGGTCAGACATGGCTTTGTAAGTCAAGCAGAGATCGCCTCTAGGTAGGCGATATGAGACAGAGAACAGTTGGAGATTTTTGAGTCTGTCCATATAGGACAAGTGTTTAAGACCTAGGATCCTTTTGTGAAGTACTTTTGCAGACTCTCCAGTTGTTGCAGGTGTCTGGTGAGGTACATGCCAAATGGGCCATTGTACTTGATGACTGGCCTAATGAGGGAAAAGTAGAGGCAGACAATGACCTCTTTTTCTTCCTGGATGCAAAACCCTTAGTAATGAGATGTGCCACATAGAAGGACTTTCTGACCACAGTGGCAATGTGATAGTCAAAAGAGGGGTTGCTGCCAACCTGTGTTCCCAGATCTCTTATAACACCTTCTGTGTTCAGTGGACTACCATCGATGTGGTAATTCATGGGAACTGGGTTTTTCCCAAAGGGGATGATGACACATTTTTTGGCATTTAGCTTAAGGCCAAGGTTCTGACACCAGTCGTTTGTCTCAGTGAGTCCTTTCTTTAGGATGTCAACATCACTTGGGGAGTTAATAATAGCTCCCAACTTGCAATCGTCTGCGAACTTTGTCAGCCAGAGTACTTTGTGTGGGCCTGGACTTCAGAAAAGTAGATAACAAACAGGAGAGGACTGAAGATTGAACCCTGTGGGACTCCACTCGTGACTGGTCGACAATCTGACTTGGTGTCAGCTACTTTCACACTGTGGGTTCTATCTGTGAGCCAGTTTGCAACCCACCTAGTGATATAGGGGTTGATGTCAAACTTAGGGCCTGTATGACAAGCTAGATATCTAGCTTGTCATATAGATCCAGTTCAATTTTAAACCACAATTATAAAGTCTTTATGTCTAAATAAACTAAAAGAATAGTAAAGCTGTTGCCAAAATTAATAAATACGGATCAGTGTGGTTTTGTAGAGGGGTGGCAAACATTTGACAGAACAATGATGATCCAGAGGGAAACAGAATGTAAGAAAATACCTCTGTTGTTGCTGGGTCTTGATGCAGAGAAAGCACTTGACAGAATAAGCTGGGATTCTATGAGTACGGCACTGGAAGCATTTGCACTCCCTGATACAATAATAAGGTTAATTAGAAGGATAAATGAAGGACTAGAGGCAAGAATTAAAGTGAGAGGGTTCCTCTCAAATAAGCTGTGTTTGAACACAAAAACCAGACAAGGGTATCCTTTTTTCTTCTTTATTTACTTTACATTTACAGCCACTGGCAAAGAAAATAAGGGACTCAAAAAGAAAAGGATATATTTGATATGGTAATAAAGAAAAGTGGCTTTATTTGCAGATTATGTTAAATGACCTGTTAAGAAAAAGGAACTTGTTCAGTATTTTACAGGCAGAAGCCTGAGAAATATGTAATGTGTATTCTCCTGATCTTTGAAAGGTCCTTGTAGCCTAAACACTAAGTACTACATATGGTTACATCTCCACCTGAAGAGGAAGGCCACTCATTCCTGTAGATTCTGTACAAGTGACACTTCAACCAAACTCAGTCTACAGAGCACTGCCCAACAATCTTTTTGCCACTGAAATTATTAAATGTTACCTGCTGCAGGTGATGTTTTCATTGTTCTGTGATACCTCCTCACAAGTGATGGTAAACAGTGGTGCGACTACCTAGCACATGACTGCTGCTGTTATAATCCAAAGCATTTTTGCTGTCTGCAACTCCTATGTTTTTAATATCCTTCAGGCTTCTGTAGTCTGCTGCAAACTGCTGTGCAATTTACTCCACATTTGTCTGAATCGTATAAATATGCATGCCATTATGGTCTCATTCCTTACCTGCCTTCAGCTGTACATCATTATACTGTCATTGGTACATATTCTCCTCAGAACACTTTCTCTCATTGCACTGCAGTGCAACATGCAAAGATTAATCACCAATACCCCGTGTGTGCCAATTTGCTGCGCAGCTGCACAATGAATATTAAGCTCCTAGTCTATAACTCTCACACATGATCTGGATGCAGGGATGCATGAGTCGGATTCTGGGAAAATTTCCCATCATAACAATCTAGCTTTTCTTGCTCTAAGACCTTATCCATTCTTTAATCTGTTTTTTATTCTCTGTTTCAGCATCTGATGGTCAAATTATCATCTCACCATAAGTTTCCATCTTTCTTCTCCACTCCACCTGTAAGGCTATTAAATTTCAAAGATCTTTGATATTCCTTTCTTGCCTTCTCTGCTCCTCCATCCTCGAGTCCCTCACAGTTTGTGCTCTGCTTTATGTAAACGGCTGTTCTCCTCCTTTATCTTTCCTTTTCGCCTGACTGAACAAATCATATCCTAGGGTCTCCTTATCCTAATCCCTTTCAGTAATTGTCCAGGTCTCTGTCACTTCTATGAGGTCTGCCTTCCTAAGGTCTTCCCCTCTTGTATCTATCTGAAACTCCTCAATTTTGTTGCTTAAATATAAACGCACACTTTAGGTAAGTCTTTAAAGAATAAGGTCTTAAAGCAACTTGGTCTGGGAACATGAGGTTAAATGACTAAGCATTCAAGACCCACAGCTTAATACAGGCATGTCAACTGTCATCTGTACAGTAGGTATGTATAAATTGTGAAAGCATAAACATAGCAAAGTAAAGGAGATACAATACAATGTAAGACAAAATGGGAAGTTTGGTCGGTGGGCCATACAGCTTATGTACTAATGGACAAAAACACTATTCACCAAATTTAATTACAGTAGTTATTTTCTTTCACTACCAATATTACTTACGCCCACTCCACTAACAGCTCACTGTTTTTTTTTTTTTTTTTTTTTTTTGTAACTGTGCAAACTGCAGGGTCTTTGTCCAGTAAAGGTCACATAATAGTTACAAATGTACCAGAGCAACATATGTTTAACAGAGTCAGTGTGGTAATGTTGTATCTGTAACAGCCAATCACAGTAAAATGCAACTGTTCTTTAACTCAGAGTTGGACTTTAGGCAGTACTGGTTTCATCAGTAAATAAAAGTTTCCCTTCATCAAAATGCATCTGAGACAAACTCATTTCAGGTACAATGATCCTTGTATATCTCATGAGGATTAAAAATAAGTCTTGGTCTTTGAAGTGGCAAGTATTTAAAGGGATACTGTAATGCCTACTTAACACAACAAAGAAAGGTAAATTAATTGACAAGCAAAACACAATTAAAATTCATTCAAACAATGATATCTACAAGAAATTAAATTTGCTTACCTTGAAATACATGATTCCTGCCAAATTTTGGTATATCAGGATGGTAGGCAATGAAATCTTCCAAGAAGCTGGTAAGATTGTAGCCTTGGCGAAGGGACATGTGACAGCCAACGAGATACTGGTGTACCACACGAAGGTGGAAATCATAGCTAAATGAATGGACATGCATCAAGTCTCGCACCTTATCACATTCTTCTGTGAATAACATGGAAAGCTGTTGGATACGAAGATTCGTAGTTATACGCAGTTTTTGGATAAATCTGTTCTAGATTGAAAGCAGGCCCTTCCCATAACACTATGAAGTACTTAATGACATTAAAAAACAGGTAGGTGGGATGCAGAAATGCAGAAAGCAATGGCATCATTATGTTTGGCTTAGGGAAACAGATGCTTTTGCTATATTAATAAAGAAAGATAAACAGCAGTGAAAAAAAAAACATTTTTCTCTAGCTCCATGCACACTTTCACAAAATACAACTAATCCTGAAAATCTATAAAGTTATACATTGTTTACCAAGAGAACTGTAATACAGCGGTATAGTATGTAAAACATACATGATACAAAACTAGCTCAGTGCATACCACCAAGCTCCACAGCAGAGATGTATGCAACCAAATATGCAATAAATTGTACATTCCTTGCAGAGACTTAGCAGCAAGCGTTACAAAGCAATTTGAAATTACAAAGCAATTTGAAATGCAGAATGGCTGCTCAGAGAGTACAGAAACTCACTCAAACTTGAAATCCTATAATTTAGCTGGAATTTCATTTTATCAATTTTTACATCCTTCAACAGGTTTAAATGTAGCCACTGTGTGTAATGACAGCTTCTGTAATTAATTTAATTCTACAATGAAGGGACTCAAAAGTACAGATGACTAAGTCCTACTTACCTGTAACAGTAGCTGTTTGTACAACACACAGTCTTACTGAAATTTGGCCAAGAGTCCCTCCCATTGCCTGTCTGTGGATGTAAGGGACCAATCACCTGGCAGTACAGGGATTGCTTTACACATCCACAGACAGGACCCTTTCAGTTTCTTTCTAGGGTCCAGCATGAATAGAAGATGGAAACTACAGCTTTGCATCACCTACTGTTACACTTACACACACACACACACACACACACACACACACACACACACACACACACACACACACACACACACACACACACACACACACCTATAAAGGCAGATAAGCAGCACAGGGCAACCCAAACAATAAACTATGTACATCAAAAAAGAAGACTGGTACTGGCAGTAAACTAGAATGGTCTATGAACATCTGCATCTACTGCCCTGTGTGTGGCAATTGTTCAACTAATATACTGCCTTACTGGCATTCAGGTAGATTCCCAAAGCTTATACAACTTGAGAGGAGGAATGCTAAGGGTTCAGGAGGCCTGGGTCCTAGTGAAGCTTGCTCTGGCTCTAGAAAAGGCATCCAGCTTGTAGTGTTTCATAAAGGTATAGACAGAGGACGAAGTTGCTGCCTCTAAAATACTTTGGGAGTCCACTCCTTTCCAATACGCCACGGAAGAGGAAAAGGCCCTGGTAGAATGGGCCTTTACCTTGCCTAGATTCACTGTGCCATGATGAGTGTAACAAAAACAATACCAGAGGACAATCGGTGTGTAACGGTTTGCTTAGAGACAGGCTGACCCTTCTTTGCCCCTGTGTAGAAAATAAAAAAAAAGCCTTTTAGCCTTCCTGAAGGGTTTCATTCTGTCCAGGTAGTACCTGAGCTGCTGATGCACATCCAAGGTATGAAGTATCCTTGTTCCATTCATAGGTACTGGGAAGAACACATGGAAGGTAATACATAGAGTGAATTCTGAATCCACTTTCACCAGGAAAGAAGGGTTAGTGCAACACAACTCTATAGCTGTGGAAAATATGGTAAGGTTGTCCACTATGAGAGCATGCAGTTCAGAGACTTGCCATGCAGATGTCAGAGCAATAAGCAGAAAAGTTTTCCACATTAAGAGCATCATTCAGCCCGAGTGGCATGTTTGAAAGGTGGGAAGGTCAATTTTTCCAGACATAATTGAGATCCCATGAAGGAGGAATCTGCTTGCAAGGTGGTCTCATATGCAATACTCCTTTTATGATCTGTCTTACCAAAACAGGAGAATATGGGGGGGGGGTCCATTGTCAGGCAAGCAGAAATGGCAGCTAAATGCACTTTAGGGGATGCATACAAAAAGCCATCCTGAAAAAATAAACACAAATATTTCAAGACCAGAGGGATGCTAACCTCAAGGGACACACTGTTCCTGTTTAGGCACCACTTAGAACACATCATCCATTTGTAAACATAAGATTTTCTAATAGCAGATTTTCTGGACTCCTTTAACACCTTCTGTACATCCTCATGAAACATGTACATAAACAGAGTCAAGACTGAATCAGCTAGGCAGTTAGTTGTAGTTCCTTCAATTTGGAGCACACCAGTCACCCCTGAGACTGTGTGAGCAAAGCCAGAGTATGAGGAAGTATGTGGTAATTGCCTTGGCCAACATCATTTAGAAGGGAGAAGCAAGACTGCCTGGGCCAATAGGAGGTCACCTCAATGGGCATTTCTTTCTGACTCTTACAGATTTCATAGGTGTGTAATAGGCTAACAACCACTGGGGCCTTTTTAAGCCTAGCTTTGCATCCCAAATCTCTGACAAGTTCTTGTACCCTTGGTAAGTGGAAGCAAGGATGCACATATTCATTTGAGACACAGGTGCCAAACCAGTGAGGGAATTTCCCGCTCCCCATCCAACTGTCCAAGTTACACTTGAACTGGGTAGGGAGGAACACTGCTTCAAATGGCTGGGGAGCCTGTTTCAGAGAATGGGTAGTCTCCTGGATACATACCTGTCTCTCTGGCAGGTCCTATTTACAGATAGGAGATAATCTTTAGAAATACCTTGTTAATCAGTGGAAACATATACAGGAGCAATCCTGTTTAAGGGAATGAGAATCCATCTGTCCTCCAAACATGGCTGCAAGGATGTCTAGAACAGAATTCTCCAGTTATCCGTTTTGAAAGGAGGTGAACAGATTTATTTGAGGAATTCCCCACATCTGAAACACCACTGCCTTGAGCTGCCACTCAGGCAGGTCTGCTCAGGATCTGCTTAGTCTGCCTGCCACATTTTGCATTTACGGTGATGCAAGGCCAACTTTACAGCACAGAATGGTAAAGCCCTGACTACCGCTCAAATGAACTGGATTGGATAGTAGCCAAGGCACTCCAGGAGCTAGCTAGAGAGGAGTGGCAGTGAGCAGCCATTGCACTACTGCAAGCTCACAGCCTGGCAGAGGGTTTGGTACAAGTTCCATTAAAGAAGCGATACGTGTGGCATAATCTAAAGGGATATGCTAAGCACCATGGAAGAAACAGAAGGCAGGACACAGAGACATTAGCTTGCTAAGAAGAACAGCCTGACATAATGGGTATGTGGAAATGTACACTCCTGAAGCAGCTACATGAAGTAGGCATTGTACGGCACCTAGCAGCACAAGCAGTAGTTAGACAGACTTCCCAAAGGATGATGGCCTGCAATCTCTGTCTCCTGCTACCTAGTATTTTTGGACACTAGAAAGTAGGGAATAAGATGAATCAATAGTGGATGGGGTTTAACTGCCACAGGGAAACTGAGGACAGGCAAAAATAGCATAAAACTGAAGGTGTTTCAGATACAGTACCATAGTTCTGAGCAGCATCTTCAGTAAACAAGAACATTCTTACAGTATCACCTGATCTTACAAACTTCCTGCCAAATGAGAAATGGGAATAACAAGTTGACAAAGCACAGTTTACAAGTATATACCCTCTTTGACTTAGTGGGAATTCTTAATAGTTAAAGATTGAGAGAAAGAGTGCCTCTCTACGCATTTAGTTTTGGCTGAATGGGAGCACAGCACATTGTTTTGTTCACCTTTCTCTAACAAAATATTTAGATACTTCAGATTTTTGGACAACATTCTTATTTTATGATAAGAAGATGTTTCTAGTTTTGAAAAGCTTTTAGATGAGTTGAACAATTCAACTACTTTTCTTAAATTCACCTCATCCATGGGAGTCAGTTCCATAAACTACTTAGATATTACAACATCCAAAGACTACACTGAGAAAAATGTGTGGAATATTTACAGTAAAGAGACTTATTCAAATTCACTGCTCCACTATGATAGTAATCATCCTTTTTATCAGAAAAGAAACTTAGTCAAAGATCAGATGTTGTACCTTTCAAGAGTACATTCAGCTGAGGCAACATTTACTATAGGACTGGACAGACTATGCTATATGTTTTCGGAAAGAGGATACCCAGATTCATTAGCAGACTCATTGGAAAAAGAAATACTTCTACATCGGCACACAAAATTTATACCTATACTAAACATCACCACTACTCAGGGGAAAGTTCTACAAGTTGAAACCAAGTGCAACAGTGACAACAAAATGGGTGCTGTTAATTCAATACAACCACCTGGCCCCAATGTTAAAAAGAATGATGAATGAAATGTGGAACAATGTTTTTCGCTTCTGAAATACAACTAAAGATAACATTCAGTACAGGCAAAAATCTTAATCTTAAATATATACACCCACTATATATATATATATATATATATATATATATATATATATATATATATATATATACACACACACATTTTTTAAATACTGTAAATACATAAATGATGGTCCTTATGTTACAGTAGAAAATTATGAAAAAACATTAACATGTCCAGAAACATATAACTGTACCACCAGAATGGTAGAGCGTCTAGCTTCCTGCACATCTTGCCTAGCCTTCTAGACAGGAAAAACTAACAGAATGCACAAGGATAGAATATACGAGCATGATTATGATATTAGGAAACAAAAGCCTATGAATGCAATATACAGACATACCCTTTTATGTAAAAATTACAAAAGATTCTTATTTTTTATTACTGCCAAAGTTTCCACTACAAAATCGGGTTGGAACACCGATTTAGTTCTGGAGGAAAAACAGTTTCAGTGGCAGCTACAGTTAGATGGCACAAAGAAACCAGGACTGATTGCTAAATTAGCTATCAACTGTATTGTAAAAAGGACAGCAGAAAAGTTATAAACAATTTTTAACAACTTAAGTTTTAATTTGTAGAAGTACACATATTTTATACATACATACATTTGCATATAAAAAATTTTTTACTGTTTTTCACTGTTGTAGGATCGATTATTGTCTTTTAACACTGTTTTGTTACACTGTTGCTTTAAGTGGAAGGCCAGTTAACTGCAACTGCATTCCAGGTCGGTTCACGTGGTTTTTCAAAGTTATATAAGCCTCTATTAAAGCTATTTCTTTTATCTCTGATGATGCCTTCTTTAGCAAGGTGAAAGCACTAAGATTTTGTACTTTGTGAATAAATTTTGCTTAATTTATGGTGAAAGCAGTGCAGTGTCACACAGTTCGTTCAGCTTTTTGTTCTGCTTGTATATCTCCAGCATTTAACACTACAGCTGCTGTTTCATGTTTGAGCTCGCTGGAGGATTCAAGGTGTGTTTTTTCTTTTAAACACAGAAGGATGGCAAATGGTAATCTGGGAGGTACTAAGTAGGAGCTATGGGAATTTGGGGGTGACTAAGGAGGGTCAAGCACATTTCACAAGTATATACCTCTCTTACTTAGATGAACTCAAATAGCTAAAGTTGGATAGGGCGGCCTTTCTAGCACAGGAGGATGACAGAAGAAAATCCGTGCACTAATATGTAGAAATTATGAGAATCCAAGAGCTACTAAAACAAGGTCAAGCAGATTTGACACCTGCACAGTTTTGCATATATAGCTCTCTAACTTACCCTCAAGTTACATAACCCACAACCACTTTATCTGAATTTTCTTATAGAAATATAAACCTTATTCGCATACCCTTTCTCCCTTGTTTAATTCCTCCAAATGTTTAGGGTATCTAAAGCTTAACAGGAATGGACACCATTCCTAAAGCAGGATACACTTAAAGTTCATGAGATTAGTATTCTTTCAGTCTTTGATGTTAACCAAGAGTACTTTTCACAGCACCTGAAATGCACCCAGAACTGTCTCTTCTGCAGTTCATAAAGAGTTACCTGTATCAGTAAAATATCTAAGCATGCCTGAAAAAAATATTTTTTTTTATTAGTCTTGCTGCTCATACTACTATTGGAACTATATGAGTGACTTTATTCCAGGTTGCTCAAGTTTTCTCTTGCATATTCTGTTATTTTATGACTTTTTCTCTATACGTACATAGTGCACTGTTACTGCTAGGTATACCTATTTATAAGATTAACAATATTTTTGTCATTTTTTTCTTTGATTAGATCAGGTTTTCTTGCTTCAGTTTTTTTCTGTACTGAGTGATCCTGTGGGATCAGCACTACTTCATTTTCAGTAATTCTTTGTGGTTCATGTCTCCAATGCTTCTCATCTACCAGTATGTTACAATGTTTTCACAGAACCAAATGTTAACATTCATGCTACAATTCGCCTTTTAGTATACAGAGCCTATGCCACGAGGATATCACAACCAACAAGATGTGCGCAACTGTTTTTAGTTCTGTACTACAAAACCTACATTTTTTCTGTATCTCTCACTTTCTCTACAGACATACTGTTGTATGTGACATCCCACAGCAACAACACTAGGCAAGCAATCACATGGACCATAATAGGCCTTGCCCTATTAGGGGCTACCACCTGTCCGACTTTACGCAAAAACAGTCTCTATTTTCACAGCCATGTCCTGCAAAAAAAAAAAAACATGAAAAATGGCAACTATCCTGAGATTTCCAGAGGCAAAAATATATTCTCTAAGTTTCCACTAACCGCTGCATAAATTACTTTGAAACAAGAGAAACTCCAAATTTGCAAAAGTGAGACTTGATTTTTGGCAAAAACTTGAAGTTGGGTCCCTTGCATTAGTTGGTGGTATGGTGTGTCCTTCAAAATCTAGTACTGCCTTAAAACAATGTTCTACTTCGGGTATTTAAAAAAGTGGCAAATGCAAGATATATATATATATATATTTATATATATATATTTTTTTTTAAATAGACACGTAAAAGTTCTTCTCAACTTTTAGGAGTACATAACAGCGTCCACCTCTCAAATCAGGCAGGGTCATAAATAACTCTAGTGTAAATTTGTTTCTGCCCATCAAATTATCAAGACTCGCCTTAAAGACAGACAAAGTAGTATTTTGTTTGGCCTGTAGTGGTAACATACTCTATAGACTGGGAAAGTTGTGTAAGAAACCTATCCCTTCAGTGAGTCTTGTATACTTGTAACTTTAAGCCCCTAGTATGGATGTCTGTAGTGCCGCTGTTTTCACAAAGAAATAGGACTTGTCTTTCATGGCTTGAAAAATGAGACACAGGTCACCTCATAGCAGCTGATACAATACTGATTATAAGGACAGGAGGGGTTGGGGTTAGTATAAAGGTTAAGGTGAAATAACAAAAAGACAAACCAGTCCCCAAGCAGTGAGTGTTCCACAAACGAAACCAACAATAAGATAGGATGATTACTGACTATTAGAGTGTATAAATGAAGTCTTGGTGATGTGTTTTGAAGTCTGAAGAAGCAATGTGGATCACCGGGAAAGCCCTTACCTACCAATAAACTACTTCTTGCTTTTTTATTATTATTGTGTGCTAAGTTTCTCCCAGAACTTTTGTTCCACTTTTTGCTGCATAAAGGTTAAGGTGTTTACCTCACAGTCACAAGTTACAGGGTTTGAGTCTCATCTTTGAAAAGGAATTTATCTAGGCTTAAAATGGCCTGTAAGGGCAACTAGCGTAGTACTTACCTATAAACCTATGACAGTTGTGCTAATCTATCGGGACAGTTGAAGGACTTACGGCTTTTAATTCTTTTCTTTGGTTAAGAATAATTGGGGCCTTTCCAGCTGATTAATATGCTTGATTTGTAGACTGCAAAGGGGCCATCATATTCAATGATGGGTCAGCTAAGGGAAGAATACCTTGATAAAATAAATAATCTGGACCTTGAAGATATTCCCCTGAAAATGAACTGGGCCAGACCCAAGAACTTCCTGAGTATGGTGAAAACATGATGGTTGACAGAAAGAGAGCTGTTCATATAAGTATCCGGATCTCTTGTGACAGTATGTGTTTGAAGAGCAGTACACTTAGAGCATATCATGTGGGAATTTTTTTTTATCAAACTCAACTATGCTATGTTTGTTTATCATTTAACTAAAGACCACTTTCAGTACACCAGGTATGTGTATATTCCTGGTCTTTTTTGGATTAGATTAGTATCAGTGGATGGGAAGATAACAGCAGCAAACTTGTTCAACCACACTTCAGGGATATTGGCTTGGAAGTCTGCAAAATAAATGCCAAATAGGAAAGGGTGGTACCTCATTAGTAACAATTTTATTTTCAGAGAGGGTATCATAACTTTCATTATTTGGAATCTGTTGGATAGTTTACAATCCAGTGGACAGCATAAGGGTTTACATAAGTTTCCCTAACCTTTCAAAAAAAATGTTCTCCCTTTACTTTAAATCAGTTGCATACCCTAGTGCATTTACTTAAAGAGATTGAAAACTACCTAACATTAATTATGTGAGTCACATGATTAATACATTAAACATTGCATGCAGCACACACATATATATCAGACTACAGGCCATCCAGGTATCTGAGAGGACCGGTGTTTAATCCACCATATGCAGAATACTTAAAACCCCCCTTGCCTTCATCAGTACTGCCCCAGTCTCTTCTGCCAATATCCCCAGCCTCTACCAAGGATCGTCACAAAGAGACACCCACATACTGCTCTACCCTGGGATAGGCATGTCCATCCCTTCATGTTGCTCCATCAGTTGCTGGAGCCACTAAATAAATCTGGATCTCCTGGGTCAAAGTCAGGGGTTTATCCCTCTACACCACCACAGCATTTGTTATTTACAGTCATTTGATTTAACACAGTCACTGGTTTTGTCACTTTCACTCAGACTAGCAGTAATATTAGGCTAAAACTGAAACAGCTTGCCTCAAGAAATAATGAGCCCACTACAGACTCAGAAAATGAAGGCATCATTAGAACTCTTCAATATATAACCTTATCAAGGTTCCAGTCTTTTTTTTCCCCTCTTCTACATGATTCTTGCCCACTGATCATTGGGTCTCCCCTTGGTGAGATAATACCCATTCATTCCCCCTCTGCAACTGGGATTCTACCCAGAACTGAGGTGAGAATTGTCTTGGGTGAGGCATCACAGAGGCAACCATGACGGCGCTTTGCGCTTTCACTGGCATCTCATCAATGACAACAATTAGACAGCCTAACCCCTTCCCCTGGGTGGGCAGACATGGAAACTTCATCATGAAGTATTACACAATGTCCTCTTCTTGTGAATGTGCAATTATACACATTTCCTATGAATACTACCACAAAAGGGAGCATGGTGAACCTAACTTCCACTCACAAGCTGCCCCTCCTCCAAGAGATGGTTGCAGTGTGTGTGGCTGGCTCTGCTCTGCTCTCCTCTCCTCAGATGGGCTCAATCATCTGCCCTGCCATTGCCATCAAGTGCTTCAGCTGCTAGTCAAATTGGGTTGCACTCAAGGGTTTATCCCTTTATTCACCAGTGCTGGCTACTGGAGTTCCAACTTTGCAACAGAATGTCTAGATACATCTGGCAGTCTATTCATGTCTTCAGTTCCTGAATCAGATGTACATAGCAGCACCTCCTATATAGTATGACTTAGGAGAATCAAAGAATCCTAAAAAGAGTGACTTGTACTGGTAGTTTACTAAAAAAAAACAGATTTTTCCAGCAATTTCTAGGCTACTCTGACTCCATCCTAGTCTTTTAGAACAGAAGATTTCCTTGTTAATATGTAATAGTGAAAGTCATGTTTCTGTTGTCTTTCTTGTAACAGTTAGTTGCAGACTGCTTATCTCTGGTAGAAAAAGGAAATTATATGAGCCATTCTGACTCTTCCTTCCCAACTCAAATGACACCAGACCAATGCCTCCCTAAAAGGTGTCTCTTCCATGGTCCTAACAAAAGTGGACAGTCCAGGCAAGGATTGTTCTCCTCTTTCAACTGCAGACTTAACAATACTCAAGTCTGAGGCAGTATCATTCTGCTTTCCTTACCCTCTATCAGGATAGGGTATAGAACCCTGTGATAATGTGGAGCAGTTGCGGTTCATGACAAAACCACCACTACCATGGTGCTATCAACTGTTACTTCCCTCATGTGACTTTTGTTCTGCATCCCATTGATATGGACACTTAGAATGTACATGGCCCATTAGGCTAAACTGGAAACATTTACTGCAAGACCCCAATGTGTACTTCAGCTGCACGTGAAGGCTATAACTATTCCCATAGGTTTCCTTATAATGGGCACCCTCTTCACATGCAGTTGTCACCTGCTAAGTAGACATAACTCATTGTCTTTGTTCATGTTATCAGAAGTGTTACACTCATAATTTGCTGAGCATTGTCATATCCTCACTCATAGTATGAATTGCTTGCTTCCTTATTATAAGATCTGCAACACTTTGGAAGTAGCAACTTAATGAATACTTACCCACCTATTAAAGTGCTTAATTCTGCAATGAATCACTGACGTACTGTCCTCTCATTTTCTCATTAATCCTCAAAGCTTTTTCCTAGAAGCTTCAAGAGTAAATTTAAGACATTTTAACATAGTTCATGGAATGTATTCCTTTCTTGAGCCTAACATTTAGAAATCACACATTAATTATTCTGCACATAAATGTACTGCTATTATTAATAGTCAATTTCTCTACTAATTCACTGAAGCAAATAACTTATAATGCTATTTTCAAACCTATGTACAATCATGTACAATATTTTGCTGTTTATTGTTTTCCTTTTATATTCTATATATTACTATGCATGCAACTTATTATACTTATCTAAAGTTTATACTGTCAGAATCTATTACATTTTTATTTTTCTCATTTTCTCTTTTTGTTTTTGAAGTTTTTCTCCCCAGGGCCACCGCTGAAAATGAGCTACTATCTCAGTCAGACCTTCCTGGTAAACAAATGTAAAATAAATAAATAAATATTTTATCTTTACCAGAGTCATATTAACGTATGCATTTCTTACCCATGGGTATAGGGGTTAAAAACCTCACCCACGACCTCTAGTCACTTGGATGCTGATTACATGCATGGTAAAATACCCAAATAAAATTATAAATGTCAACAATTCCTTACACTAAGAAAACAATTTAGTACTATCACAATGGACTGGGACTTCATTCTTAAGTCTAATGTGTTTTAGGATCAATATAAGAAATTCTCTCTGATGCTAGTGCTTCTACTCCTTCTCCTCTTCCTCAAACTGTTAATTCTCTCAGATGTCTTGACCTCTAGTAATTTCATCTCCAGCTCTAGTCTCTCTAATTCAAGCTGGACTTTGAGGTCATCTGGGGATGGACTGAATTGCTTTGTTGTATGATTTATACTCGCAACCACCACTAGGCCATCTCTGGTTTCAATGGACCGAGTCTTAAGTGCACAGGAAGTTGCTACCATATTATCCTTGGTCATGCCTACAGCTTGATTTCCTTTCAGTCTACATTCTTTTGTCCGACGTGACAATGATCTATTTTCACACTTTACAGCACTCACATTTTGCTGTTCCCTAACTACTCTATCTAAAAAATAACTGCTACACAAGGTATACATAATCACCTTATGGTTTTAAGGCTATACCAACTTCCTGGCGAAATTATTTGATAGCTCTGCCAATTCAGTTCACAGTATATTCACAATGATGAATGTCACTTATATTTTACAAACAGGAATTACAGTCTTGTAGTCTACACCCCTTTTGTCGAATAAATGGGTTTTAAATCCGTACCACTGGCAACAAATAATACATGAAGGGCAAATGGCCTTTAACAGCCAGATCTGTTTGAAGACCTGGGATATCTGCACACTGATGTTTTGGATAAAAGCCAATTCCTGCAACATCCACATAAGCTTTCCAATGTAAAATAGTGACCAGAGTTACCATAATTTACTAGGATTTTATTCAACTCAGAATAAGCAGACTGCCTTCCAATATAATCCTGTCAAAAGTAATTTAAACCTGAGCAAGATTATTTGGCATATAAAAAAGAAAAGCAAGGAACACTAGGATGACATGAGCACTAAAATCTGTGGGCGACCCAACTCACTCTCTGTGAGTACTTGATGGATTGTGATTCATTTAAGTGCCCCTATCTTAAAAAGATGGTGAAATCTTCAGCAAGTGGTAACTGTAACAATGAAAAAAATGCACACAGGGCGTGGTAACAGTAGCACTGAAAAAGATGTATACAGGGCCAAGTCTAATGACTGCCCTGCATTTTATGTGGGTAAGACTATGAATAAACTGAAAAGGAGGATTTCAGGTCATCTTTCTGACATCAGATGTAAATGCCAAAGGAACACCTTATCCAAACACTTACTGGAATACCTCAGACATTCAGGTTTTAAATTTATCATTCTGGACTGCGTGGAGAAGGACGACCTTGAAGGGGAAGTCAATGGTGTTTTGGAGAAAAAATAATTATGCTTGCAGCTGAAATGAAATACATTCAGAAAACCAAGACTTAAATACTACTGCTCTATTAAGAGTGTGTTGAATTTACATAAGCTGCCACACAAAATGTAAAGGTTTTTTTAGAGAATTTGTGAAGAAATATTTTTATGTACCAAAGGTACCAAACATACTAAAAAAAAAGTAATAAAAAATTATGTGTAGAATGTGTATAAATCTGTATATGTTTAGTTACTTTAACCTCAAGTTTGATTTGATTAGATTTAGTACACTGTTGCATCACACCAGAGATTTAAATAGTAGATTCAAAACACACATTTTTTCATGCCATTATCACCATAAAGTTTTGGTACAATTCCCCCATTTAGCATACTGGTGCACACTCATGCACAATTTTATACATTACTAGTTTACTACATCCATGGTTTTCTGTATTTTTGTATGGTTTTTCTACTGGTTTTCATTGTATAAACTTTTTTGGGTGGCTGTAACCAAGAAAACTGTCATGACAATTTTTTTTCTCCACTGCACAGCACTGACATTTTCTCTGAGCTGTAAGGGCTTAAGGTGTGGCACCTGTGACAAACACTATGATCTACAATGTGTAAGACTAGATAGGTGGGGGTTCTAATCTCATTGCAGACTACGTGGTGCGCATGTTTCTCGATGGCACAGCATGGCATAAATAACTTAGTTTTTATGCACCATTACATATGGATGCATGCTTATTAGACATTATTACACAGATATACATTTATATTTATAGTGTTCTAGTTAGATAGCTATGTGTGTTTTTCCTTGTATCTATCTAGTTAGCTCTTTTTACTAGTCCGTCACAGACCTGATGTAGGTTTTATTGCATTAGTTAGCTGAAAGCGATTTTAGTCAAAAGTCAGTCTTTTTATATGTATGTTATGCTTTTCTTAATATCTGATTTTGGAATGTGGGTTGCAAATAGATAGGTAGTAGCTTCCTTAACTAGGATTTCGTTTGATCTAATCAGTATTAGTGTGTTGGGGTGGGTACTTGCTGTTCTTAAATGCACTTTTACGGCCATGTTTATATTGTTTACCTGGAATAGGCTGGATTAAAATTAAACAATACATATATTTTCCACACCTACTTCTTATAGGTTCATAGGTAGGTACTAGACTATCTGCTCGAAGGCATTTATAAGCCTAGCCAGAATGTGTTGGCTTTCGCCTCCCCCTTAGATTAGTTCCCTGTGCCTCTGTCCAGAAGAGCCACTGAAGTGATCCCCGGGGTAAATTTTCTGTTTCCCATCCACTCGTCAAGGTTTATCTTGAAGAGTGCTAGCGAGGAGCTCTGCCTAATGTAGATTGGAATCTTGTTCCAAAGCATGGGAAGTCTCTGGAACAGGAATCTATCCCACCAGTACGTCCTATTTATTGTTGTGGTGAGATTTAGATCCCTAGAGCGTGTGTCTCGAGGGATAAGGTTTTCTTTAGGTGGAGCCTGTTCATCAATTCTGGGTTGGACATGGCCTTGTATGTCAGGCAGAGATCACCTCTGAGCAGGCAGTATGTGACCGAGTACAGCTGGAGTTTCTTCAGTCGAGCTGCATAGGGCATCTGTTTGAGGCCAGTGATCCTCTTGGTGAGGTACTACTGTGGTCTTTCCAGCTGTTGCAGGTGTCTTGTAAGGTACACCCCAAATGGGACGTTATACTCTATGATGGGTCTGATGAGTGATGTGTAGAGGGGCACAATGACCTCTTTTGATCTGGATGCAAACCCTTTTGTGATTAGGTGAGCCACATAGAAGGATTTTCTAACCACATTGGCAATGTGATTATCAAAAGAGAGATTACTATCTACTTGGGTCCCCAGATCCCTTAAGTTTTCCATATTTAGGGGATTACCACCTATGTGGTAGTTTGTAGGTACTTTGTTATTTCCAAAGGGAATAACTATGCACTTTTTGGCATTTAGCTTGAGGCCATGATTTTGACACCAGGTATCCATCTCAGTGAGACCCTTTTGGATTTCACGGTGGTTTCCTTGTCCAGGGGTGGGGGCGGAATGTGGTTATTCAAAGTGATTTGTTTATGGTCAGATCTAACCAGTGAGGGGTTGACTGGTGTGGAACACCAGTCACCCATGTTGGTGATGACCAGGTCCAATATGTTGTCACCTCTGGTGGGAGTGTTGACCAGTTGTTCCAGGGCATTTGAGTTTATAAATTTTGGAGGATGTGTGTGTCAGCCGGTGAGTCAATTATAGCCACTAGCTTGCAGTCATCAGCCATAGTCCTCCTGTGCTTGTCTGTACCTCTGAGAAGTATATGCCGAACAGGAGGGGTCCTAGGACTGAGCCCTGGGGAATGCCACTTGTAACCGGTTTAGAGTCAGACCTACCTCCTGCAACTCTCACCATGTGGGTTCTGTCCATGAGCCAATTGGCAACCCATCTTGTGACATAGGGGTTTATGTTCAGGCTGGTGAGCTTGTCTATAATACCAGAATGGGGAATGGTATTGAAGGCCTTTGCGAGGTCTAGGTATGCTGTGTGTACCACCTTTCCCTCGTCTATAGCCTTGATAACTGTTCTCAAAGAAGTCCACCAGGTTTAGGAGGCATGATCTGCCCTTAACAAAGCCGAACTGGGTAGGGTCCAGTGTTTGGAGGTTCCCAATGCCTCTGTTAATGAGTTCCATGATGATGCACTCTATAGCCTTGCAGACCAAGCTAGTCAGGCGATAGTTTCTGGGGTCTGTTGTGGCTCCACCTTTGTGGAGTGGAATAACCATTGCTGTGCACCACTCTATTTTTTATTTACTTATTTATTTTATTTTATATTTGTTAACCGGGGGTGTCTGACTGAGCCGAAAAGGCCCTTTTTCAGCAGAGGCCCGGGGAGAAAAGCTCCACAAAGAAAAATTACAGACACATTTAGTTATTTAGACATGATTAGTATACACACAAATTACAAGAGACATGTTTTTACAGTGGTATGCGGCACATAAACAGTTACAGTGGAGAGAACAAACAAAAAAATATTAATTTTAAAAATAAAGGTAATTATTAGATTTGTGGTGTACAGTTGTAATTTGGAACATAGGTAGAATACATACATAGTACACAAGTACAGTACATACATTGCTGATTAGCCAGTGTTTGTGAGTAAGATTGAAAACTATTATCAAGTGCTCTAGATTTAGTATGTATATGTTATTCGCTTTCACTAGGCTGGGGAGCAATCATGGCACTGCCAACTTTGCTTGAGATGTTGCCTGATGAGGTCTTTAAAGGAAGCTTTGGATGATGCGTTTTGAAAGCTAGTAGGGACAGAGTTCCATTTTTAACCACTGAACTAATATATAGTGCATCTCCAAAGCTATTGCAGCTGTTGGTGACTTCTAGTAGCAGTTTGCTTGATGATCTAAGAGGCCTTTTGGCTGAGTGATGTTGTACTAGGTTTTTGAGGGCAGCACACGTATTGGGGAGGTAATAGATAGAATGAGAGGCAAAGCTGACCGTAGGCTAGGAGTTTGGGCAGGTCAAGCCAGTGGAGCTGTCTCAAAGCAGTACAGTGATGAGTTCTATATGAGCAATGTGCAGCAAAGCGGGCAATTCTGTTATAGCAAGCTTCCATTTTGCTTAGTTCAGTTTTGTTGAGATTAGTCAGAATGGGAGATGCATAGAGTATGGTGGATAGAAGTTGGGAGCGAGCAATGGCTGATCTTGTGTTGTTGGTAAGAAATGGTTTGATACGGTAGAGTGACCCCAGTCTGGCATGTACTTTTTTAATAGTTAAGTTGAGATGACTATCAAATTTTAGGTGGGAGTCTATGGTTATTCCCAATAGCTTAGCCTGTGCCACTGGAGCAATTGGAGTAGCATTTGTGGAGTAGATAGTGAATTGACTTTTAGTGTTTTTGTTAGAACTAGTTATAACCATAAGCTGAGTTTTCTTTGGATTGAGGATAAGTTCGGCTTTGGTAAGGTAGTTTTCAATGTCAGAGAATGCTAGTTGAGTTCTCTGCAGGAGGGTGGGAATGTTTTGTGCAGCACAGATTAAGGTAGTGTCATCTGCATACTGAATTACAGATGCATGCTCTGTGGAGGTATGGAGGTCATTTGTGAAGACTGAATAGTAGTGGTCGTAAGACAGAACCCTGTGGGACTCCTATAGTTATGGGCAGCTGAGGAGAGAGAATTTTCCCATTTCACAGATTGGTACATGTCAGATAAGTAGCTTTGGAACCAGGTAAGAGTAGAATTTGATAGATGATATTGGTTTAGTTTGTTTAGCAGAAGTTGGTGTGAGACTGTGTCAAATGCTTTGGACATATCCAAAAAAAGAGTTGACACTTGTAGGCCTTCATTTTTGAGACGGTTTACGGTGTCTGTGAAGCAGAGGATGGCTGTAGTGGTACTATGGGCATGTCTAAAACCATGCTGAGTAGGTGACAGGATGTTGCTGTCTAGGAGATAGTTTAGCATCTGGGTATGGATGCATTTTTCTAGGATTTTGGCCAGGGGGGAGAGTAAAGAAATGGGTCTGTAGTTATTAAGTTCAGTGGAGGTCCAGCCTTTATGTATGGGTGTAACATAGGATATTTTCCAAAGTTTGGGCACATAGTTTTAAACAATTGATCTGTTTATGAGAGTGGAGATTGGGATAGCAATAGCATCTGCTGTGAGTTTCAAGAAATAGCTGGGGAGTAGGTTGGCTGCTGTTGATGAGGTTTTTAGTTTGGAGAGCATGCTTTTGATTGAAGTGGTGGAAACTGTTTTGAGTGTAAAGCTTGTATTAGTGTTATTTGTGTTAAGGGGGATAATGAGGAAGGAACTGTCCTGTGGTACTAAGGATAGAATTGAGTTCACAAAGTGGAAGCTGAATTGTGTTTCAATGGGAACTTTAGTGTTTTGGGAGGATTTTAGTAGCTGGTTTACATTTTTCCAAAATTTTTGTGGGTTGTTTTGGTATTTAGTTTGTAATTATGTGTAGTAGGGTTTTTTGTCCAGCCTAATGCATTTTTTTGCACGGTTGCGCAGTTCTTGGTACTTAGTTAGGCTTTGCGTTTCTTTGTTTTTTTTATAGTAAAGCCAGGCAGTGTCTCTGGACTTGAGGATTTGTTTGGTTTCTTTACTGAGCAAGGGGTTTGTAGAGGTTCTAACCTTGATTTTGCGCAATGGGTAAGTAGCTTGTGGAGAGGCTGAGTTTGAACAGTGTGTTTAAGTGAGGTGTTAGTTCGTCTTTGAGCTTGTGCAGGACGTAGCCTGGGACACCTTCCGGTCCCATTGATGCTGTGTTTTTGACTTTGAAGAGGGCTATTCTAACCTGAGTGTCTGTGATTTCAGGGGCTCTACATTCTTCTGGTATGGTTATGGGCCCTTTTGGGGGTGAAGTTTGCACTGAACCGGTCTGCCAGGATGTTGGCAATATCGGTTGGTTCAGTGTATTTTGTGCCATTCTGCACTAACTCCAAGCAGATCTGAGCATTGCCACTTAGATTCTTAGCATAGCTAAAGAATGCCTTGTGGTTATCTTTGGAGTCCTTGGCAAGTTTTCTTTCAAAGCTCGCCTTGGACGATTTTATGAGGGATCATAGTTTCTTGCTGATACTTATCAGGGATGTCTTCCCTTCTTGGGATTTTACTCTTTTCTGTATTAGTTTCCTCCTTCTATTGTATACCTTGTTTATGGCAGGGGTCCACCCAACCGGTTTCCTTTTCCTGGGGGAGTGAGTCTTGGTTTTGCTTGGGATAGCACGATCCATACATTCTTGTAGGCGCCCATAGAATGTATTAGTAAAGGATTTTGCAGCTTGGACAGCATTATCCTTTAGCATGGGGGCTTTGAAACTTTCCACCTCCGTCTTAAGTAATGTGAAGTTTGCTTTTGAAAAGTTTTTCATGGTGGTTTCCTTGTCCAGGGGTGGAGGCGGAATGTCGATATTTAAAGTGATTTGTTTATGGTCAGATCTAACCAGTGAGGGGTTGACTGGTATGGAACACCAGTCGCCCATGTTGGTGATGACCAGGTCCAATATGTTGTCACCTCTGGTGGGAGTGTTGACCAGTTTTTTCCAGGGCATTTGAGTTTATAAATTCTAGGAAATGTTGGGCAAGGGAGGTAGCACTTGAGTAGTTCTTCCAGTTAATGTTTGGGTAGTTGAAATCACCCAATATTAGGGTGTTTGGTAGGACCTTTATGTTACCCAGTATTTCCAGAAATGCGAAATGGGGGTCTTGGGACATGGTGAGTGATCTGTAGCAAGCTACAATTTGAACTGCAGTTTTGCCCATTGTTAGTTGCACTTGGATAATCTCTGAAGCATCGTGCTGTGCCACTAACCTGGAGGTGTGGGTATCCTTGATGAATATGGATACTCCCCCGCCTTTTGAATTTCAGTCTGGGTTCTGTGGCCGAAATGTATGGTATGAGTTGTAGTCTGGTAGTGCTGGGGTGCTCTCTGGAGCCTTAAACCAGGTTTCTGTTACTGCACATATAGCAATATTCTCCATACTGAGGAGTGCCTCGAGTGCGTGCATTTTGAGGTTTAGACTTCTGGCAGGGAGTAGTATTACTCTCAGATTTTTGTTACTTGTGCTATTTACGGTGGTGGGTTTGTCTTTTGAGCCTTGCCTAAAAAAGGCACTATGGGGGTGGCAAGAGCCTTGGCCAGTATTCGAAAGCCTAAGGGTGACAGGTGCAAGCAATCTCTAGTGAAGCAGCGTGGCTTGTCGAGCATGTCATCCCAAGCAGACAGACACTGGATCCCCTTTGAATGACACCAGAAACTTAGCCAATTGTTGAAATTGACAATTTTTTCTTTATACCGTGGTATCATTCTTGGTGAGGGCAGGATGCTACTCAGGGTCAGGGTCATACTGGCCTGGGCTACGTGATCAGACAGCTCTTCCATGTCTCGTTTCATGTAGTCCAGGGAGGTATGGCTCAGGTAATTCACACCAACATGGACAATGACAGAGTCGTATTTGTATTTTTTCTGGAGTGACCTGAGTGCTTGTGTTATGTGGCGGATCCTGGCACCCGACAGGCAGCTAACAGTAACCTTCTCCTTATCGAGCCTAGTGAGTGGGACATCAGTGTGCCTGACTATAGAGTCACCTATTACTAGTATGCTGGGTACGTTATTTTGCCTTGAGGGCTGTGATGGCATGGCACACTGGTTTTGTGAAGTGCGTGTTTCATGGCTTGTGTTGGGGGGTGGAGGTTGCTTAGATGTCTGCTTTGGAGGGCTCTGTTGCTTTTGCAGATTTTTATTTAGAGCCTCTGAGTATGTTTTCATGTATTTACGTGTGTTTTTTGCCAGTGCTGGTTTAATGGGTCTATGTGAGGCTGGTGGTGTGATGCCAGTATTTCCCTTCTCCTCTTGACTGTCTGATCCAGTCTTGGGTTGAGAGAGCTTAGCCTCCAGTTTGGCTGTATAACTGCATCTCTCGCATGTATTAATGTTTGGTGGTAGGAGGAGAGGGTTGTCTGTGTACATGAGGCAGTTGTAACATTGCCTCAAAATGCCCAGATTCACCAGCTGGACTGGAGAGTACACCTGAAACTGCCCTTTGGACATGCCTGGATAGGTAAAGAAAACTGTTTTACTGAATGGTTGGTAAGGTTGAATAGAGAGGCTTGTCCTTCTGTAGTGCTAGGATTTATAAGTGCTTGCTATGAGTTTTGAGCAAGTGCCGGGCTGAGAAATGAATGGCTTGAGTGCTTAAGTTGAAAGTTTGTCTAGTTCCAAGGAAAAAATTGAAGAGGAGACTTTGTGGAGCTGGGAATAGTTATACCCTAGCTAACCGGCACTGCCCGGTGCACAAAACCGGACAAAAGCAGGTTTTTATAGCAGGGAAATTGAAGAGATAGAGACTATCCCAAAATGGCCAATACACTACTACTTTCTGGGCTGAAACCACTCCTCCTGGGAAAGACAGGCTGCTCAAAGCTCCCCTCTCTCACACTTGAACAGAGAAACTTCCTTCTATCTGAGTAAGGTATGGGCAAACACAGAGATTTGTAACACAGCCCTGAATTCAGCACTAACCTGAAAACTGGACTATACTAGCTTAGAAAGGCGGGAAACAAGTATATATATATATATATATATATATATATATATATATATATATATATATATATATATATATATATATATATTTTTTTTTTTTTTTCCAGAAAATAAAGCAGATACAATAAAAAAACACTTTAAATGTGCATAAAAAGATGCATATTGTTATATATCTCAGTTCAGAGTTGTAGTCAATGCCCCTAGTAATAAAGTAGGAAGAAACACAAATATAGTAAAAACAGATGAATAAAGTGCAAATTTATATATATATATATATATATATATATATATATATATATATATATATATATATATAACAATAGAAAACAAACAGTCTGATTTAAACAAGTTACCCAATTAACCAAAAAAAAAACCCTTAAAACTGAGCCCTGTTCCAGCAGTCTTCAATCAGACAAGTTCTAACTGTGCACACCCACTACTAGGGTGCAGGGGAACCTTCTCCAAAAAAGATGGATTGGATCAGTGCTCAAGATATACAAACAAAGCTAGATTCAGCAGGCCTGAATCTGGTCTTATGCTACAGCAACAAGGCACACCAATTTCAGAAAGAAACTGTTTGAATAAGCAGGCACAATAAGCCTGTGACCAGAAATTCCCAGCTCAGAATGGCAGAATCCAGCCTCTCCTCCCACAAGAGTGCAGACCACAAACCTTCTTAATGTAGAATAACTGGCCTGAAGCCCAAGTGCTTAAACCAGAACTAATACACTTTTAGAATAGCAGACACTGAGCTTTCAATCAGCAATTCCCAGCTTAGAAGGATGTAAGCTACCTGTCCTGCCACAACAGTGCAGACCACAAACCTTCTTAATGTAAAACAACCGGTATGAAGCCCAAGTGCTTAAACCAAAAGACTTAGAATAACAGTTACAATTTAATCAGGCTACTACCAAGCAGTAATAAGTGCAGCAGAATAAATAAAACTGAGTACTTTTAAGAAGAGGCAAAAGCAAAATAAAGTAGGAGTTAACACAAATACAGTAAAAGCAGATGAATTTTTTTTGTTGTTAGTAAAGTGCAAGGAGAGAGGAAGGAATAACCTAAGTGGGTTGGCCTTCTCAAATCTTCTCTCTGTATTATGTAGAGTGAACACTAAACTCAGAATATGATCCAACTGTATTCGGTTAAGTGAGCAAATGAGATGGACTCAGGAGGAGTGTTTAAATACAGACTTACAGGAGGGGGCGGACAATTCCAGAGCCACTAACACCAAAATAAGAACAGGGAGGGTGGGTGCGGACAACCAAGAAAAAGAATAACTACAGCTGTACAGATTACAGAGATATTAAATCAAAATGCAGACAAAAAATGAGAATAAACACTTATCTTTTCTCAATATCACAGCTGGCAGTAGGTCAATCTCTCTGCAGCAGCTAGAGCAACAGGTATATCAGGTACAGCTACAGGTATATCTAAGTGTATAAAAGCTGATATGTTTAACATTTGTAAAGCATTTCTGATTTTTTTTTTGTTACTGAGGATCGGTTGTCTGTGATGAATAAAAGGTTGTTGCTTTGGATCACTACCTGGGCTTCATGATTTTTGGAAATTATTGCGACTGAGCTGATTAACGAAGTTTTAAGACTACTAGTTTTTCTGTTTTTTATTATATGGCATATAAACACGCACACAATATTTTTTTGGAAAGGTTAATTATATCTCTACAACACCAACACATCTTTTCTTTATGGTAATGCTGCCACTAGCCAACTAGACCACATTATACCTACACAGAATTGAAGAAAAACAGAGTAAACCTCTATCAATCTTTCTAAATAACATATTGGCACATGGACACATACCTGACACATAGTGACAGGTTGTAAATATTGCAATTTACAAAGGGACAGTCAAATCAGGCACAATTTATGTTAGAACCATTAGCAGCTTAACCAGTGTTTTGTGTAAAATCATGGACAAAGTAATAAATGAGCTAATGTACAACAACACAGGGAACCAACTTCTGTTAGATATGAAGCACAAACAGCCTCTTAAGGGGAGAGCTTGCCTTTTGAATGTTATTATGGCATATTATGAAGAAGGGTTGTTCCATTCATAACACTAAATGCATGAAACAATGCCCCAGAAATCATCAACCCAAAAAGTTGATCCTCAAATTTATCAAACAGCAGTTACCAAAAATCATGGTAGACTGAGTAATGTTTTTTTGCTGATTCCCTACTGTGGTGTGATCTCAAGAGATGGTATATATAATTAGCAGGGGGAGAGGGGGTACAAGGGGGTGCTTGCCTCCTGCATAAAGGGTGGTGGTGTTTTTTTTTTATTTCTTGGTAGTTTCATTGTTTTAGGGATCAGCATTTGTGGGTTGATGTTTTCTGTGTTAATATTTCATGCATTCAGTATAATGATAGGAAACCAAAGAAGAAAAAGTACCACTTGGAGAGTTGATAGTATATAATGCTAAGTCATTCAAAAGTATCAGACATTAGGTAATAATTGCATTATATGTCAACTCATATGTAATTCAATTGGTAAAATGATGGTTAAGCAACAGGACAAGACAAATCAAGGGAGTGGAAGGCTTCCTGTTTTACCTGTTACGGGTTATCAATTCTGTATCACATAGCTCTGTATTAAGGTCACTTTTTTAAACTATTCTTCTGAAATACAGAAGTAAAAATAAGTTATGGATACTCATATATGCTGACAAATACAAGCTGAGTAGTTGCTTCAATAAAAGATGCTGAAGTTCACCAAGATAATCAGCAAAAAGTGGGAGATTTTCTCTGATAAGTTTTGCTTGAACAAAGGAGCTAGGTAGGAATGTTGTCGTTCTCCTCCATTACTTGTTCTATATTTTGAACCATTAGCAAGAAAAATAAGGGACTCACAACTTTAATTATATAACTAGTGTGGTAATCGATTAAAGATAACTTTATTTGCAGATTATATTATTTTGTATATGATAAATCCAGAAAAGGACATTTTGGTACTATGGAACATTTTGAGACAATTTTAATTTTTTCAAGACAGAAAATAAATGAAGATACAACAAACAAACTACACAATCACAAATGAATTGTTTCAGCAACATCCATACTTATGAAGTTGTAATAAGATGAAATATTTAGGTGTATGGATTAAAAAAAGATTGTATTGTGACAATGATATGAGGGAAGAGACTAAACAGAAGATTATATTAAAATTAAGAAAGTGAAAGATCTTGGTTATAGTTGTGTATAATAAGATACAAGCAGTGAAAATATTGTATTCCCTTTAGTCTTATATAAAAAGTAATTTTATCAACCAGATAAGTTGTGCATGACAATAAAGAGTTGAAGTAATTTATTTGGAAGGGCAGAGGGCATGATTTAAGTGTAAAAACTGTTACTACCTACAGAACAAATTAGTTTACGGTTTTCAAATTCAAAGGGACACTTTCAAGCTAAAGAGTGAAAGCTCATATATGCAGCTCAAGCAGATGGTTATAAAATTGGGTAGAATGAGAGACAGTAAATAGGATTTTGGATGTGTGTCCTTAAGTAAAAAATTAACAACCGTATAGAATATTATATTCATCAGGTAGCAGAAAGTACTGTAAGAACTACACCAGTGTGTGAATGAAGAAAGTAGACTTTGAAAGATATTTGCTGGGAATGTAACAAGTCAGCAGATTTTAAAAAATCCTTAGAAAGTATTTTGAAAAAAAAAAAGGAAATAAATGGTTATACAGTAGGTAAGAAAATTATTCTTTTTGAGCTGGGATATAGGATTTGAATTGCCTACACCCAGCAAGGCCACTTTGTCTAATGCTACTGGCAGCCAAAAATGTAAATACTAGAAAATGGAAGTTTATACCAGCTGTAATGCAAGTTTTGAATATTGTAAAGGAGAAGAATATGGGAAGTCAGGTGCCCTTTTTTACATCATTAATCAGGCCAATCACATAAAATATTGCATTCTGCAGCCTAAAGCAAGACAACTATCACACCTAGGAAAGAATTCTGAGATTCTAAACAAAGAAAACTGAGTTTATGGGAAATGTACATTTTTCTAAGACATTACAGGAACTCATCTCTGTGTTCTACAGACTACTTAAAAGGAAACTATACTTGAAATATAAAGCATGCCTGACCTGATTAAATCTGAAAATGAGCCTGAAACACAGAAATGGAGCCAACATCAGATCCAGTGAACTACTGGTTAAAATTATAATGAAAAAGAGAAAAAAATGGTACAAATTCGTTATTCAACAACTATCAACATTTTGGAATAAATTAACACTCACAATACTTCACTCATTCGAGAAAAACAATGGTAACTGCCCATGCAACAGAAAAATTCAACATGGGATAAGAGCTATCAAATATCTTACACATCAATAGGTCATAAGCTTAACAACAAAACCTATGAACCTACCATCCACAGTGAAGGCAAGGACATTTCCTCCAAATATGGAAAAGCATGTCCCTTCAGTGACGAAGACAGTAAAAGCACTATCTCCTCATTTACAAAACAACTGATAGAGGACAGTTTGGAAATCCATCATGTGAAACCTTACTGTAGATTTCTAAACATGTATAGGACACCTGCCTCACTCCCTGAAACTGTGTCAGTGTTGTCTCTCAATACCATCTACTGACACCAAACGAGACTCGTTTCATTTTTCTTCTTATTTTTCTTGAACAAGAAACTTCTTTTTCTGCCTTGTTTTAAGCTGCTCACTCAGCATTCCTGCACACTGACAAAGTATGCCCTGATGAGGCACACAAGAGGCAATTTTCACAGCAGTAAGGAGATATACTTGGTCTGTTAAGTAAAATGCATCAATGGGCCACTAAAGCAAAACTTTAAAAAACTTTCCCTGAGGTCTTGCAACCTATTAAAGAATGTAAGGAGGGCCAGGTGCAAATACCCCATGCATGGGGAGGTTATAATGAGCTTACCCCCAACACACACTTTACTCAGGACTGCCAAATTACTTTCTGGTAGAAAGAATTTTACAAACTGGCATATCAAGACTTGAAAGATCATACCATAACTAAAATGGAAGCCCCCCCCCCCCCAAGACAGTGTAAACAAGCACAGTACTAATCTTGAGGGGAGAGTTTACCCAGAAAACATTTATGAATCAAAAGAGTAAACTTAACTATTCCTATAGTAGCAAAGTGATCTTAGCACAGAAATTTGAGTCACACAACTTCAAAATAAGGAAAATAAAAAAAGCATGAACAAGTTTCATTGTCAAATCCAATGCTTCAGGCAACGGAAAGGATCTAAGAATGTAGGTCCAGTTCATGTTTATAAGGTGTGTGAAAAGGAAGGTGAAGGCATGCATACTTCATGTCTAAAGCATTTCCACTAATCTAGAAAATGAATTTGTGCTTGTACAGAAAATTGACTGACCTTACAATGTATAAAATGATGCATGCTTTTATGATTCAAAACTAAAAATACATCCCATTTTGGTGGAACAATGGCTCTGAGGAAAGAACTGGTTTTACATTGTTTGTCTGTAGTTGAGAGGAAACTACTCCCAAGAGTTGATTCACAAATATTTTTTATATTTGGGACATAGTGGATAAAAGGAAGGAAGGGAGACAGCCCCCAAGGGCTGTCACGTTAATACATTGTATGGTCCATCCGTCTAGGATGTTTAACGGATGAGAATGTTGAATGTTTCTCCTTCCAAACCACTTCCATAACCATCAAAGTATGGCCAAGGAAGTTCTCAAACTCCTATGGATGTTAGGGTGTAAGTGAAAACTGACCCTTTTTTGGTGGTTGGTCTTCCCTGTGAATCCATTACTACACCTGTAACTTAGATATTTCCAATGCATTGTAAGACTGCTTCCCTTTCTTAAACTTTTTTTTTTTTGGTTGAGGGATCATGATTTTGTTTTTCAGTTTTGCACAGGTAGTAGACAAGAGTAACTTTCTGACCACTCTACTTCCAGTTAAATTGGACACTAATTAAGTTACCTGCCAAGTAAGTCAGGCTAGGCAAAAGGAGCAGTCAGGAGCTTTTAATGATGCACAGTAAGAAACCCTGTATGTTTTTGGAAGTAAAGCCCCAAATATTGCCTAAGTGTCCAATGTGATGAAAATTAAAATCAAAAACTGTGTACCGATTTTCATATATTCATCCAAGTTAATGAAGAACTGGATCTTTCACAGTGAAGTCAATACAACCCCTGATTAGCTGCTATTGTTTCTCCAAAAGATACCTGGTAATCTATGATTAGTAAAGCAAACATCTGCTTGCCTCAAAGATCAGAACACTGAGAGTCTTTATTACCTATACAGGGATGCTCAAAAAGGTTTTCAAACGTGCTGTCATTCATTTACAGCTACAGTCACCAAAAAGGTGGCTAAAGACACTGGTATTACATGGATACTGCAGGGGAGCAAGGTATTTCTAACTCTCTCAGTGTGTTCTGATCTGAAGTTTATCACAGGCTTTTCCCACCTGTAGACTTTATAAGGGGCAGCAATGGTAGAAAAACCTCAGTGTGAGTTTCTGCCATATGTAAGTATTTTGTCTTCTCAACTTTCCTCCAGCTCACCACTGAGTCTTGGAAACTCAAGAGGAGGTCAAACTACTGGAAGACTCCCTCTTCAGGTAGGTAAGGCAGTCCCAATGCTAAAGACTCAGAGGAAAAGGTAACCTTTGCTTAAAGAACCATACTTGTGTAAAACATTTTGGATTCCAGCACTGAAAACTTCTCATTGTTAGCCTCCAAACTGCTGTTCACAATCACCTATGAAGTGGACTCCAGAATATGTTGGTTAGTATCAAAATGTATCCACATGGGGAACAATGAAGCAGACAGCTTTTTATATCAGACAATGTCTAAATTAGGCCCTGAAATTCAGTACTAAAGAGGGGTTAGGAGTATGCACAAATCAAGAGGTCAAAGGTCTCTCACCAAACGGTTATCTAGAAAACATTTTGAAGAGGATTTTAATGACAGTTTGAAACCAACTCATCAACAATTCTTTCCTTGATGACACAGGACTGGAAGACAATGCCCACCTCTCACAATGGACCTTACCAACTCACCCAACAGGGATGTTCATCCATGTGAGGAAGTATATAAGCCTTGCATTTGCGTGAAGTTACTCTTCATGTTGCAGCGGATACTGGTGCCTTGTATACACAATCACCAGAAGTTGAAATATCCCTATAAAAAATACTTTAACTTTACCTCAGTCCCGCAAAACTCATGGGGCAAACAGTTGGCATGGTGAGCTGCATTTAGTTACGACTATTTAGGTCTACCTTACCTTATTATAGCAACCAGGATTACTGCTGCTCAGACAGCATCTGATTTGAGCTTTGGGCAACACTGCTGATTAGGTTAGCTGCAGATTACATCAAGTAAGCACCCTTCCCCTGTCTGGTTACAATCACTCCACTTCTTTTCCTTGCAAGTATACATTAGGCCCTGCCACCAGAGAAAGGCACTTTCCTGTTCTCTCTGCATCCAGCTTAGTGTACACGGGAATCCTGCAACAATATAATAGTTGCCTTATGTATACTGACAACTACTGAATTCTCAAAAAGACAAATACAGTATGTGAAATGTAGTTAACACTGACACTAGAGGTTAGACTCTCACATACAGACACAAAAAAGCAACAAACAGGTTGTCAGTGACTCACATACATCACTCACCGCACTCTCAAAGGACCACATACACAGACCCACATATGCGGAGGTGCTCTCACGTAACTTAACCAAACCTCAAAGGCCTCTCAGGTGCTGTCCTTAGAAACATTGCATGCACACAAAGACAATTCCCATCACAACACAAAGCCACATCTCATTGTTTCTCAACTATCAAATCCACAAGTGAAAGCACTCCACAATCCAATATTCTGGTCACAGGAGACTACGTTGAGAGACACACTGATGTCCCTCTTACCAAGATGGATAAGGAGAAGTTTACAGTTAGTTGTCTGTCAGGGGCCAGGATCCCCCACATCACACAAGCACTCAGGTCACTTACTCCTAAGCACCAGTATGACTCAGTCATAATCCATTTGGACATGAATGAACTAAGAAATACCTCCCTGGCTTATATGAAGAGAGACATGACTGAGCTCTCAGAATATGTGTCACAGACAGGTAAGAGCCTACCATGGAGCAGCATTCTATCACGTCCAATGATGATGCCACAATAGCAGCAGAAAATGACTGCCTTGAACAACTGGCTTAACTGCTGGTGTCATTCCAAAGGGGTCCAACATTTGTCAGCCAGGGAGGACATGGTTGACAGATAATTCTGCTTTGCCAGTGATGGTCTTCACCTGTTACCTCTAGGCTTTTGGATACTGGCCAAATCATTATCTACTCCTATTGTGCCTTTTGTAGGCATTGCAAAAGAGACAAACCCTCCAACATAACAGAAGCTACTCAGCACAAGCTAAAGGTATTACTGCTCAGTGCTAGGAATCTCAACAAGAGACTGCACTCCCTGGAAGCTCTCCTCACCCTGGAGAATGCTGACATCTGTGCTGTTACTGAAACATGGTTCAAAGCCAAAGAAAGCACTCTAGCAGTGTATGGCTATAACACCTTTCATGCATTCAGATCACTCACTGAACATGAAAGAGCAAAAGGTGGAGGCATATCTGTCTACATAAAGGATAAGCATACCTCAAGGCTGGTCAAACAATATGACATGCTTGAGCTACTCCATACCCAACTAACCATGGGAAAACTCCACTACTATATTTTTGCTAGCTAGAGGTGCCACACCATGAAACAAGAAACCCACACATCATACCTAAAGTTACTATAATCACTCAACATCCAGCCTAATACCATATACATGGGTGATTTTAACTACTCCTCCATTAACTGGAAGCCATACACAACCACTAACACGCAGGCCCAAAGATTTCTTGACTTTGTAAATTCAAATGCCCCAGAGCAGCTAGTCTGTACTCCCACTATGGAAAAAAATGTCCTAGATCTGGTACTCACAAATATGAGGGAGTGCAGCACCCACCCACCCCCAGTGCGATGTCCTCACCAGCAAGATAAGATCACAAAGTGGAGTTCCTTGAAATAAAGGTAAAACTTGCCCCCCACCTAACCCAAAAACTAAGGTAACTTATCCCCTATTAAGGAATGGCATAGTTTCCAAGCTCCCCCAAATCCAGAAAATACAGAAACATATGCAGAAGTATACACAAAAAGCCCTGTATGACCATATAACAACTGCATAGAAACAGCAGTACCAGACCAAAATAAAACCAGGTCAAACCGCAAAAACAAGCCATCCCGGTTGTATAACTAAAGAAAGAAAATCCTATAGAGAAGTAAGAAGGAATACGCACAACAGAGCAAACAGTCCCTCATTAGTTTAAACAAGTGAATCATGGAACCAGTCAAGACACTGAAAGCAGACCTTGAGATAAAAATATCCTCCAAAGCCAAGGATAACCATAAGGCATTTTTCAGTTATGCCCTCAATTTTAAGGACAACACCCAACAATGTGCAGAATTAGATGAAGATGGCACCATGTGTACTCCAGCCAGAAGATATAGCAAATCTGCTGCATGCCAAATTCAGCTCAAATTTCACGCCCCCATAAGCTCCAGTTCTCTCCCAAGAAATAACCTCCACCATTCCACTGCCAATTATCACCAAAGAACAGACAGCCACTGCACTCTCTAAAGTTAAAAACATGGATTCATTGGGGCCTGATGATATACTAGGTTGCCTCTTAAAAAGCTTAAATCACGGCTTATCAGGTCGATTAGGATCTCCATTTAACCACAGCCTCTAGATTTGCTTTGTCCCCATAGAGAAGAGGACAGCAACAGTCATCCCTTTGCATAAAGGGGACCATCTACTGACTTGGGAAATTACAGACCCAGACGTTTGACTAGTCTTATATGTAGGGCCATGGAAAGAATAATTAGGGACCTGATAAAAAATGGCATAGGAAACCTCCAAACACTGGACCTGATCTAATCTGGCTTTGTCAAGGGCAGGTCATGCCTTACTGAATCTGGTGCATTTCAGTGAGAAAGTCGCTAAGGCCATAAATGAAAGTAAAACAGTACATAATGCCTACCATAACCTGGTCATGGTATCTGATACAATTTTCCACTCAGATATTTTAAATAAATTTACAAAACTGGGCATAAATCTCTATATCACCAGATGGACAGCCAGTTGGATCACAGACAGGACGCATGTGATTAAAGTGAGTGAATCCAGATCCAGCAAGAGCCCAGTTATTAGTGGTGTGTCACAGGGCTCTGTGCTGGGATCACTCCTGTTTGGAATATACTTCTCTGAAGTAAAAGCTAATGTGGAAGACATCTGGAGAATAAAGTTAGCAGACAACTGCATGCTGGGGGCAATTACTGAGTCTTCCAACAATTTAAAACTCCATCAGAAGGGTCTAGATCAGACAAATGATGGGTGCCAGAACAATGGCCTAAAACTAAACGCAAAAAAATGCATTATCATACGCTTTGGTAAGTCAAACACCCCTGCAAATTATAACACCAATAGCACAACTCTAAGAGTAGACTCAAGAGGTGAGAGATCTAGCTGCACAAACAGTAGCCTGAACTTTGACTGTCATATGTCCACAGTGGTGAGGAGGTCCTTCTATGTGGCACAACTTATAAGTAAAGGTATGGCATCAGATCTAATGAAATTATAGTCCAGCTGTACTCAGCCCTCATTAAACCAATAATAGAGTATAATATGCTATTTGGCATCTACGTGACTAGGCACTTACAGCAGCTGCAGTGACCTTAGAGGTTCCTCAAAAAGAAAATACATGGTGTAAACAACATGTCCTATGCAGACAGACTAAAAGTCTTATCCCTATACTCTGTTTCCTATTGACCATTAATGGGTGTCCCATGCCTGACCTACAAGGCACTGACAAATTCAGCCCTGATGGAGCTGCTAAACATCCGTAGGTCAAAAAGCATAAGGGTCATCCAATCTGGGGATCTAAACTTAGCAACTCAAACAAAACATGCTAGAGACAGATATGAGTCTCATAGACTGCCCCCTTTTTTTGGAATAGGATTCCTATTCACATTAAGCAGAGCCCTTCTGTGGCCCTGTTCAAATGCAATTTGGATTAATGGATGGGCAATAGCAAATTTGAACGTGAGGTAGCACCTATGTCCCTTTTGGCTGGGGAAATCTGTAAGGTACCCAAGGCACAGGCACAAATTCATGCCATCTTCTTGCTCCTAAGGGCCATATATTGGGTAAACTCGGGTTATATTGGCTAAGCTTGTAAGGACTCGAGTTGTTAGCCTAGCAATCTATAAACCCATACGCTCAAAAGCAATTTTGTTGACAGCGCCATTGTGTCACAAAGTCATGCTAAGCTAAAATAAACATATTTTCTCATAAACTATGGTTGTTGTAAATCTTGCAGTATTCAGTAAAATGTATGCTTGAAATGTTGAAAGTAAAACTTACGTTGCTCAGCAGTTGTACATACATTTCCAGTGCCTACATCACCTTATCTGAACTGTAGCTTGCTGGATTGAATTTTCCACTCAATCAACTCCCTTTCTAGGATTAAAACTCTGAAAACAGGAAAAGCATCAATCCACCTTTAATTCCAAACAGGTAGGATTGCTTTCTATACTTTTAAGTAGAGAAAAAGTAGACTTCTAGGTCAGAGGTGGTCAAACATCATTATGCCTCATCAGTTACAGTTAGAGATAGACAGCATTTCTTTTATGCCATCCATCTGCTTAATCACATTTATTTTGTACTTTCTTCATATGAGTTTAAATCACCCTCTGTACCTATTTTTCTCAAGTTCAGTACTTATTTTTTATTTATCTCATGCAAATTAATTATTCAGTTTAAATGCTTGGAGCTGGTAGTTTATTATTAGCTTAAGGGTATGTGCTCAAGAATGATGCGCTAATAAGTGTTGGCATCTACTTTTCAAAGAGTTGCTACTCAGGCTACTGTTATAAAGATATTTAATGGCTGGCTTATTGTACTGTTATTAGCAGCTTCATTTTTGATATGCTAATGGAAATCTAACTGGTCAGAGGATTACCATACAGACAAAGAAAGGGGTGTAAGCACTAAAGAGCTATCATTAGCCCTTCCTGGAAAATACTGTGTGTGTTTGTGTGCAAAATAATTTTGATCAAATTATAATTATTGTTGGTAGGACTGCACCAGAAGGCAAAGGGATCAATATGGAGTTTGTGAAATCCTGGGGAGCCAGAGTTTATAGTTATGATCTGTATTTCTGCAATGTAATAAAGCTTATTTGTATGTGACAAGTACTTTCTATTACCCTATGCAGCAATGCACAGTTATATACTCTTAGGGGCAGTCTAACAAAGTACATTATTTGATGATAGTGATAAGAATTTAAAGTCCATACTATCACATATAAACTGACAGCAACATTGCAAATCATGAGGCCATAGCTCCTGATAATCACTCGTGGCACCCTGAATATATAATCCTATCAAGAAATGGAAGTTAGTAGAGCCTTCTGGTGACAAATCACCTATGGGTCAACAACCCAGAAATGGGACACAACTCTGTTCCTGGATGAACATATTTCCAGTAGCCACCATAACATGAAGGGCAACAGTGTGACCTCAAAAAGGTGAAGAATCATTTTTTCACTAACACTCCTCAAAATGCTCTCAAAACATCTTAGATGGGAATACAAGCTGTTCAGGCTAAACCTCTGGGAAAGCAGACAATCTTCTTGGTGACTGTCTTGCCTTGTTACCCCTTGACAACAATGGCACCTACACAAAAATGTATATTTGGCATAAGTAATAAAATTACAATGATAAACTTTAAAAATTAAATAATAGCCGAAAAAAAATAAAGTTTAGAGGAATTCAAAATTCTTGAAAAAAATATGATGAAAGGCAAGAAACAGAAAGCACATTCACTGAGAAATATCAACCTCTTGTCCTTTGGAGTAATGTGAATGAAATGGAGTGGCGGGATTTAATGTTTTCCTACCATCATAGTCAAGGAGAGTGGTACGGCCTGATGAAAGAAAACTGGATCAAACAAGGAGGAATCTAATTTTCGGCGATAGCCGGGAAGGATGAACTGCTGAGGTTCTTTAATATTGTCAATCCATTTAACTTTTTCATTATTTTTATTGCAGTACACCTTCAGTACAATTCTGGAAGAATATAAGACAAAGGTCTAAACAGCAACACTTGGAAACAAAATGTACTACAGGATTTCAATACTGTTTACGAACAAAATGTAGATGTCAAAAATAAAACTAGTCCAGCATAATATGTTTTCTTTCTAGCTCACGGTCCAGCCTGACTTCCAAATCTTAGCGTCCTTCTCTATTTAAGCTGGGACGATGGCTCTTCTAGACATCAGGATATTAGTGATATATGCTCATGCCAACTTTAGTTTCTTCTTGCCCAGATCCTCCCAGGATAGGGCTGGGGCTAGAACACTCAATGGACTGAAAATCAGTTGGTCAGGGTACTGCAGATGTACTCCAGGGGGAATAATAGCTAGGGTACCCATTTCAATCTATAAGTGTCCACAGGGAAACATAGAGAGGGAAAGTGGGAGGGAAATGTTATGGCAATAGTGAACATATTCAAATATCTACAATTACATGAAGTTCAAGCAAGCCTGTACTATGTTCATTGCATATTTCACTACTGCAGTAATGACACTTGGAGAGATTTCCAAAGCTCATGATCTAGTGAGTGGCTAGAATAAAGAGGGAATGGTCTGCAGGTGACCTTGCAAGATGGTTAAGGCAAATCCTGCCCTTGCTCTAGAGGAGATATTCAAGTTATAATGCTTGCAGAAGGTGTGGGAAGATGATCATGTAGCTACTTCAAGAATAAATTGAGTGCTGAACTTGCACATAAATTCAGTGGTGGCTGCTGTGGCCCTGGGGTGGGGGGGTTGGCATAATGGTTAAGATCTTAACCTGAAAGACACAAGATAGTGAGTTTAATTCTCACCTTTGAAGGGAAATTGACTAGGCTTAAGATGGCCTGCAATGGCACCTAGACTAGTACTTACCTACAAACCTATAAGAGTGGACTCTAGCCTGTCTTGACAGAGTCTTGGCATGCAAGGTATAACAAAGAGAAATAAACTGTTCTAGCTATTCTGATAAAATCCATTTGAAAACGGGGTTCTCTTCCTCCATAAAGAAAGGAAAGGGACAGCTATTCAGATTATCCTAGTTCTTAGGTTCCATTCAAGTAATATTTCAATTGCCCGTGCAAATTAAGGGAAGGTAAATTCAGGTCTACATTACCTTATCGAACGATGAAAACAGCAAAAGCTCTTTCATCGAACTGAAAAGGTTGAAACCACTAAAGAGCAAAGACATGTAACATCGACTTTTTTCCCAGGGAAAAAAATTGCTGCTCCGCAAAAAAAAAAAAAAAAAAAAAAAATTCAAACACAAAATTAAGTGGGGGGCTTCGCCCCCTGCCCCCACACTCCCCCCACTTAAATATAATAACTCTGAGATCCACTATAGTGGAGGAAATGGCAAAGTCCTAAAGACAGGAAAAAAATGATGGTCCATGTCTTCGCTGTTTAGGGGTTCAACTTTTTCAGTTTGATGAAAGAGTGTTCGCTCTTTTCATCGTTCGATAAGGTAATATAGACCTGGTAAATTCCACTAACCCTTGACTTGAAGAACTGGAAAAAGTAGTGTTAGATGGACAGCCTGATTCAAACAGTTCTGTTACAAAAAAAAAAAAGTTACAGGCAAACAAAGGTCTGACTTTAATATACTCTAACACCTTGGCAAAAAGCCTTTAAGAGGTAAATTAGTTTGGAAATAGTTCTGTTACAACATTAGACATGAAGGTAGAGTTAATCACATATTGTGACCTTATCTTTATGGAATATGAGGAAAGGCTCTTTGCACATTAAGATTTGCAAATCTGACATTCTTCTGACAGAGGTTACGGATACTAATAAAATGGTTTTCCATGTCAAAAATATTACTGAAGCAACAGCAGCTGGCTCAAATGGAGATAAGGTAAACTTTTTTCTAGAACATAGTTAAAGTTCCACTATGGAGTCATCCCTTTTTTGGGTGGTTTCAAATGCAGGACCCCAATAATGATTTCCTTTCACTGGGGACAAGGAGTGTGTGTGTGTGTGTGTGTGTGTGTGTGTGTGTGTGTGTGTGTGTGTGTGTGTGTGTGTGTGTGTGTGTGTGTTGGTGGGATCATCCCAGGGCAGACAAGTGAAAACAGATGAAGCATGTACCTTCACTCAGGCAAAATACAACTCTGACTTCCAAACAACTGACAGGTAGTCAAGGGTCAGTGATGCATCAGCTGGATCCTGATCTCTCCATAGGTGCCAAAGAGAAAATCTTTTCCATTACTATCCTTTCACTTTAATAATTCTAACAGTGCCAGAGGAGAGGGCCTTCTCTGTATTGGTGTGTGTGTGTTTGGAATTTGACCTTGATCACCATGCTGAGACTATCTTAGCTAAAAGAACTCTCCCAACATGGTGATAAAATTTGTAAGATAAAAAGTCAATACCTATCTGTCCAGAGGCTTTTATTGGCCCAATGGCAGTGATACCAGCCTGGTGTGTGTTAAAGTTTTTAGTTCGAGTCCCAAATGAGAGCTAATATTATCCTTTCACTTCTATGATTCCATTAAATTAGGTATGACTTTCTTGCATTGGATCCACATAGCCTTCCACAGTATATAGAAAGCATCCTTTGAAAAAGGTGACTAAATGCTATCATTCTTGAGTCATTATGTGGGGATATACAAGTGAACACTGCTTCTGAGTCAGAAGGACCACACTCCATAGGTTCATAGGTGTGTACTAGGCTAATGACCCTGGAGCCTTTACAAGCCTAGCCCATAGGATTATCTTGGCATTGTGCCATCCGCCCTTAGTTCCCAGTGCCTCTGTCAAGTAGAGCCACTGGAGTGGTCCCAGGGGTGAATTTTCTGTTTCGCATCCACTCATCAAGATTTCTCTTGAAGAGGGCCAGTGAGGTGCTCTGTTTGACATGTATGGGAAGTCTATCTGCTGGGAAGTTGTCTGGGTTATGAACTTGTCCCTCCAGCACGTACTGTTGATTGTGGTAATGAGGTTGAGGTCTCTGGAGCGTGTGGTGCCGAAGGACTGGGATTTCTTTAGATGTAGCATTTCTAACAGAACTGGGTCAGACATGGCTTTGTAAGTCAAGCAGAGGTCGCCTCTAAGTAGGCGATATGAGACAGAATAGTCAGAGTTTTTTGAGTCTGTCCATATAGTACAAGTGTTTAAGGCCTAGGATCCTCTTTTTGAGGTACTTTTGTGGCCTCTCCAGTTGTTGCAGGTGTCTAGTGAGGTACATGCCAAATGGGGCACTGTAGTCAATGATTGGCCTAATAAGGGAAGAGTAGAGGGAGACAATGACCTCTTTCTTCCTGGATGCAAACCCTTTAGTAATGAGATGTGCTACTAGAAGGGCTTTCTGACTACAGTGGCAATGTGGTGATCAAAAGAGAGTTTGCTGTAACCTGTGTTCCCAGATCTCTTATAGTGCCTTCTGTGTTCAGTGGACTACCATCAATGTGATAATTCGTGGGAACTGGGTTTTTCCCAAAGGGGATGACGATACATTTTTTTCAATGAGCTTAAGGCCATGGTTCTGACAGCAGTTATTGCTCTCAGTGAGGCCTTTCTGTAGGATGTCAACATCACTTGGGGAGTTAATTATAGCTCCCAACTTGCAATTGTCTATGAACTTTGTCAGCCAGAGTCCCTTCGTGTTGGCCTCGACTTCAGAGAAGTAGATACCAAACAGGAGAGGACCCAGTACTGTGCCCTGTGGGACTCCACTTGTGACTGGTCGGCAGTCTGACTTGGAGTCACCAGAACTCCAAGGCAGCAGAACAGGTTCTGTCCTAGCAAGGTTGAACAGCAGAGAGAACAAATGCTGCCTGAATCGAAAGGGGGATATGAATATCATTTTAGCCTCTCCTCCTTGATCTTTTGTGTCACCCTGGAGATAAGTGGCACTGGAGACACAACACAGAGAAACAGGCTTACTCAGCTTATGAAGAAGGCATCTGTTATCCAGGCTTCCACTGACAGTTTCCTGGCAAAAACTTCCTCAGCTGCTTGCTTAGCAGAGAAGCAAAAAGGTCTATTTCTGCCACACAATAATTATGAGCTAAATGCAGGAAAATATCCCTGCCCAGCACTCATTTTGACTTGGTTCTACTTAGCTTGTCTGTCAATGAGTTTCAGTAGGATAGGATGACTGATGTTTTGATGGTTATCTCTGACTCCTGTGCCTGCTTGCATACTTGCTCAGCTAACTGTAAAACAGCTAAGAGTGAGCTGTCCCTTCCCCCAGTCTTTTGATGTGCACATCACTTTTTAATTTCTCCAAGTGTTTTGGGTTTCTAATACCATGACGGGAATGAACCCCATTCCTAAGTCAAAGCATGATTAAAGTTCATGATACTAGTATTGTTTCAATCTTAGATGTTAGCCAGAAGTTCTTTTTGCAGTACCCACAATGTGACCAGTAATGACTCCTCCTGCAATTTGTATGGAGTTACATATATCTGCATCCTATCTAAGTATGACGACAGTCAAGAGGAGAAGGTAAACACTTGCACCACACCACACTAGTCCCACTAAACCTACACCACCAAAATCCACACATAAAAACATAAAAACAGTTGCAGAGGCTCTCAATAATAATCTGCTCAAGCAACAGAACGCAAGCAACCTCTACCCCTAACACAACCCAAATGACACATAGCCCACAGACTCAGTGTGCCAATAAACCACAGCCCAATAAGGAAAAACAAAGTACCCAATACACTACTCATAGGTGACTCTATAGTCAGGCACACTGATGTCCTACCCACCAGGCTAAACAAGGAGAAGGTTACTGTCAGCTGCCTGTCGGATGCCAGGATCCGCCACATAACCCAAGCACTCAAGTCACTCCATAACAAGTACAAATATCACTCTGTCATTGTCCATGTTGGTGTGAACGACCTGAGAAATACCTCCCTGGACTACAAGAAAAGAGACATGGAAGAGCTCTCCGATCCTGTAGCCCAGGCAGGTATGACCCTAGCCCTGAGTAGCATCCTGCCATTGCCCATAATAATACCGCAGTACAAGGACAAAATGACTGACTTCAACAATTGGCTAAGCTTCTGGTGTCATTCTAAGGGGATCCAGTATCTGTCTGCCTGGGGCGACATGGTAGACAGACCACAATGCTTTGCCAAAGATGGCCTGCACCTGTCACCCCTGAGATTCCAGATACTGGCTAAGGCTCTTGCTGCCCCTATAGTGCCTTTTTTAGGCAAGGTTCAAATGACAAATTCACCACTGTAACAAGAACAGGCAAGCAAAAACTGAGGGTAATGCTACTCAATGCTAGAAGTCTAAGTCTCAAAATGCACCCACTCGAGGCACTCCTTAAAATGGAGAACATCGATGTCTGTGCAGTGACTGAGACCTGGTTCAAGGCTCTAGAGAGCACCCCTGCATTACCAGGCTATAACTCATACCACACTTTTCAGCCATCTAACCTGGACCAGAACACCAAAGGTGGAGGTGTGTCCATATTCATTAAGGATATCCACACCTCCAGGCTAGTTGTGCAGCATAATGCATCTGAGGTTATCCAAGTGCAACTAACTCTGGGCAAAACTGTAATCCAAATTGTAGTTTGCTACAGATCCCCCACCATGCCCCAGGATTCCCACTCCTCTTTTCTTGATATACTGGAAATATTAGAGTTCAACCAAATAGCACCCTAAGAATGGGTGATTTCAACTACTCCACCATTAACTGGGAAAACTACTCGTGTACCAACTCCTTTGCTCAACGCCTTCTGGTATTCATAAATTCCAATTCCCTGGATCAACTTATCCACACCCCCACCAGGGGCAACAATATCCTAGACCTAGTCATTACCAACATGACTGACCGGTGTTCCGCACCTGAAATCAACTCCTCGTTGGTCAGACTGACCATAAGCTAATCACCCGAGATATCCACATCCCGCCCCCACCCACCATTAAGGAAATCATGATAAAAAATTTCTCCAAAGCCAACTTCATGCTTCTTAAGACAGAAGTGGCGAACTTCATGACACCCATGCAGATGGACAATACAGTTACTACTGCTGAATCCTACACAAATGCACTCTATAAGCACTTACACAAGTGCATGGATCATGCTATCCCAAACAGAACCAAGACGCTATCCTCCAAAAAAAGGAAGCCAATCTGCTGGTCCCCAGCCATAAACAAACTCTACAACAGAAGGAAGAAACTTCTGCAAAAGAAAGTAAAATCCCACGAGTGGAGGAGCTCCCATGGTCAGCCTCAGTAAGAAGCTGAGATCCTTTATAAGATCCTCCAAAGCTAGCTATGAAAACAAAATTGCCACTGATTCTAAGGGCAATCACAAAGCATTCTATAGCTATGTCAAGAATCTCAATGGCAACACCCAGATCTGCTCTGAGTTACAGCACAATGGCATGAAAATTACAGAACCAACTGATATTGCCAACATCCTGGCAGATAGGTTCAATGCTAACTTTACCCCCACTCTCACCCCCTAAATGGCCATACCTATACAGGAAGAATGCAGAGTCCCTGTAATCACATCTGTGCAGGTAAAAGCTGCACTCTCTAAAACCAAAAACACAACATCCATGGGACCGGACAACATTCCAAGCTGCATTTTACACGAACTTAGAACAAACTGGCTCCCCACCTAAGCACTATGTTCAATCATAGTCTCACGTCAGGCTTTGTGCCCACTGAATGGCACACAGCAACAGTTATCCCACTCCACAAAGGGGGAGCCACCACTGATCCTGGGAACTATCATCCTATTAGCCTGACTAGCCTGGTCTGCGAGGCCATGCAACGTATCATCATGGAACTCATAAACAAAGACATTGGTAACCTCCAAACTCTGGACCCCACCCAGTTCGGGTTTGTGAAAGGCAGATCATGCCTTCTGAACCTGATCAACTTCTTTGAGGCAGTCACCAAAGCCGTAGACGAGGGTAAGGTGGTTCACACAGCCTATCTTGACCTCACCAAGGATTTCGAAACCATCCCCCATTTTGGAATTATAGCTAAACTCACTAAACTAGGTATAAATTCCTACATCACAAGATGGGCTGCCAACTGACTCACTGAAAGAACCCACACAGTAAAAGTTGCAGACTCCAAATCTGACTTCAAACCAGGAACAAGTGGAGTACCACAGGGTTCAGTCTTGGGACCTCTCCTGTTTGGTATCTACTTCTCTGAAGTACAGGCTAACATAGAAGGCCTCTGGCTAATGAATTTTGCAGATGACTGCAAACTAGAAGCCATAGTTGAGTCCCCAAATGATGTGGACATCCTGCAGAAGGGCCTCACTGAGACAGATGCCTGGTGTCAGAGGCATGGCCTCAAGCTCAAGGCCTAAAAGTGCATCCCCTTTGGTAAAAACTCTGTAACCATGAACTACCACATAAACGGCAGTCTACTTAATGCCGAATGTGTGATAAGAGACCTTGGGACCCAGGTGGACAGTAGTCTCGCCTTTGATAATCACTTTGCCACAGTAGTCAGGAAATCCTTCTATGTGGCACACCTCATCACAAAAGGGTTCTCATCCAGGAAAAAAGGCATCATTGTTCCCCTCTACTTGGCACTCATTAGACCCATTATAGAGTACAACGCCCCTTTTGGAATGTACCTCACAAGACATCTGCAGCAGCTGGAAAGGCCATATAAGTACCTCACAACAAGGATTACTGGCCTCAAATAGATGCCCTACACTGACCGTCTCAAAAAACTCCAGCTTTACTTTGCAGCATATCGCCTACTCTGAGGATATCTCTTCCTAACATATAAAGCTATGTTAAACCCAGAGCTGTTGGACATGCTACACCTTAAGAAATCCCAATCCCTCCGAGCTACATGCTCTATGGATCTACACCTTGTCACCACAACAAACAGGACATGCTGGAGGAATAGATTCCTGTCCCAGAGACTTCCTATACTCTGGAACAAGCTACCCGTCTATGTCAAGCAAAGATCCTCATTAGCACTCTTCAAGAAAAATCTTGATGAGTGGATGAGAAATAGGAAATACACCCGGGGATCACTTCTGTAGCTCTGCTCGACAGGGGCACAGGAAATTAACTTTCTTGGGTTGCGTAAGCCAGGGAACCTTGTTGGCTAGGCTTACTTAGGCCCTTGTGCCGATAGCCTAGCACCTACCTATGAACCTATATGACCCCTTGCTCCTGCTACTATTGGAACTGTCTGTGTATCCTTCTTCCACACTCCCCTCATTTTTGCCTGCAAATCCTGGTATTTTATGGCTTTGTATCTCTCTGTACATAAGACACTGTAGTCACTGGGTGTACCAGTTTCAGTGATCACTGTTACTTTTGTCTTCTTTTCATGGACTACTGTATCTGGCTTTCTTGTGTCTTTTTTGAAATGCTGGTAATGGGTGATCCCATATGATATAAACTATAATTTTCTATAATGCGTTGTGGCTCATGTTTCCAGTGTTTTTCAGCTACTTCAAAACTATAATGCTTGCACAATTCCCAATGCAGCAGTCTTGCCACATTATTATTCCTTTCAGTATACAGTCCTTCTGCCATTAGTATACCACAGCCAGCAACAAGACATGTGACTGTTTCCAATGCTACTTTACAAAACCTGCATTTGTCTGTTTCTCCCACATGTTCAATGGACTTTGTAAACCAATGTATACATAGCCTACTATCTTGGGCCCCCAATACTACCCTTTCATCTTTTGGTTTAAATTCACCTTGCCTTAACCATCCCTGCATTTGATCCTGATCAACATGAGGTTGTTCCAAGAGTTATCTCTACTTGCAACCATATTTATGCATTTTGCGCATTTTTTGCCTTCTCATCTGATCTTTCACCATATATTCTTGCCACAATCAATTACTGCCCGATTTTTGTCTACTTCTGGTTTGATTTCCACTCCCACTTGGTGTAGATATGCTTCTGCTAAACTAAGCAGGGAAGTCATCTTAGACTCATTTTCCTCATGTTTCAAAACTTTCACTACATTTAGGTCTTGTGAGGTCAGCAAATATGTTTGTAATCCCACGATTGCAGATCTATACATATAAACAATTTCGAGGAGGCCCATACTTCCTTCAGAATGGGGAATATATAGTCTCGGTATGCAATTTTTATAGATCATTTGACAAGCATGAAGCATCCTTCTTGTTTTCCTGTCCAACCTATCCAACACCTTTTGGGGTCAGTCAATCACTCCAAAATTGTAAGTTAGTACAGGAAGAGCAAATTGGTTAACAGCTTGAACTTTGTTCCTAGATGTCAATACTGTTCTCAGTATTCATTTAAATCTTCTAAAATATTCATGTTATATTCTATCTGTTCACTTTTTATTGTTGATCCTTCATCAACTGTCAAATATTTATACACTCCTTCTTGCTCGAGTTCTTTTATATCACATTCCTCTCCCAAACTAATGTTTTCTTGGTGCTGCAGCTTTCCTGCCTTAAAGATTGCTTTTGCGCATTTATCAAGACCAAATGACATTCTTATATCATCTGAAAATGTTTTGACCACTTGCAGTTGTGTTTTCAGTTCCTCAGCTGATGAACTATACAAATTTAAATCATCTACAAAAAGAAGATAAGTATTTACACTTTGTTGCTTTCTGGGAGCCAGATTGCAGCCATGACCTCAACTATTAACTTGACAACTTACTGGGTTAAGGGCCTAGAATATTCCCCTTTGAATTTTTATCCCTGAATAATAATTTGTCCTTTATCCTGGCTTAACTGCAAAGTGGTATGAGATTGCTTCATGGTCTGTGTAATGTAATTGATCAGTGTAGGGTTATCTTCTACACTATTAAGCACTCGTCTATCCATGAATGTGGAATACTGCAAATTTTTTTTTTGTAGTCTATCCATGCCATACTTAGAGTCTTCCCCTTTTTACAGTTCTCCATTACGACTTATTTAACAACAAATGATCCTTTGTTGCATATGACTTTCTCTTAATACCCTTTTGTTCTATTGCCATGATCTTTTTTTTTAAACACCTTTCACTTGTGACATAGGCAAATTTACAATTACATAAAAGTAATCAAACTGTATTAACAAGTTCACGTTTACAAACATTATACTTCACATATATTGCTATACATCATATAACCTAAGCAACATTACATACATTAAATTCCTGCCGTTTTTTAATAGCAACATCTTTATTAAACCATCACTTACAACATATGCAATCATACATTTATATAAATGAAAACAAACCACATTGACACAATCCTAGTTGCTAGCATTTTACATCACAAACCAAACTGACAAACTCCCAGTTAAAAACATTATACATCACTTACAATCTACCCAATCATTTTCAGTCAAACATTACACAGCTCATTTAACTCCTGCCTTATTTTAAACCCCATGCCTCCTCTGCATGTGTTGTTCCCACAATTCCCATTTTTTTCCTAAGTAGTTTGCTCCTATCCTTTTCTAAAGAGCTCAATTCCAGTTGTTTTATTTCTTTTACTATATTCATGACTTCTAGTATAGTTTGTTTAGATTTTGATTTCCGTTTTCTATTAATTGCTTTTTTGGCAGCCACCATGTCTAGACAATTCTGATTCTGCATCATAACTCAGAAAAATCCTCTCCCTCATAACACCAATCTGCCCATCCAGCATCTCTAGAATTGCATCCTGCAGGGAATCCTTAAAGTCCACCAACTCACTGCACTCCCAGAAAATATGCTCCCAATTACCTCCTTTTTCCACTTTATACCTCCATTTGCTTTCTACTGGAGGAAAAATTCTCTGGAGTCCACTTAAGTATAACAATATCTTTGTAAACATTTCCAAGCAAATATTCTAACTCTTCTAGATTTTATTGCATATTTGTGATATATATATATATATATATATATATATATCCTTCCATTGTTTCTTTGTAAAATGCTTATCCAATCTCTTTTCCCAAGCCTTTCTAACCTCCCCTGATTGATTCTTATAGTTGTTATGCAATATTTGACATGCTCTGCTAATTATTTCTTTTTTTTAATGGCAACTTCTGTTCTAGATTCTACTAAAAGCTCTACCAGTGTTGGTGTTTTGTTTAGGATCCCCCTATTTCTTTCTCTTTGCCTATACACTGATATAAATCTTTGATAGGGAAGGCAATCTCTAACCTGCAGTCCAAATAAATTCTTGGCGTCTTCCCATTCTATCGTCTTTCACTCTCCAGTCATTTGCTCCCAATACCTTTGTTCCTTTTCTGCAATAAATTCCAGCCCCCTCATACCTATTGTCTATAGCCATGATTGCAGTCATCCCTATCAGCAGAATCTCCTTTCTCCATTCCCGTGCTGGCTCAGTTCTTAGGATACTTTCTGCTACTTTACAGATATAATATTCTGTATGATTACTGATATTCTCCTTACAGGCCTGCATCCAACATCCCAGTCACTCCTTGTTTATTGAGCCCCCCCCCCCATTTCATCATCCCTTTCCACTTTGAATTATAGTTTTCTGCTTGTGCTATGTATAGGAGCCTTAACTGTGTAGCTCTGAAATACCCCTTCAAATCAGGTAATCCCCAATCCGCACTATTGTACTGGAAGAATCGGGTTATCCCACTTGACTCTTGCCATTTTCCTCATCCAGATAAAGTCCTTCAGCTCTTTATTAATTGCTATCCAAAACTTGTCCTCTAGTTGATAAAAATATACCTGACCTGTGTGTAAGACTAAAGGGACTAAAAACATTTTAACTGCTTGCATCTTACTAGCCATATCCATATAACAAAGCTTCCATTTTCTTAGTTTTTGTATGACCTTTTGTTTAGTCTCTTCCCACATATCCTTAGCCGCCCCACCAGAATAATTTTTACTCCAGACTCCTAAATAGCAAATTTTATCAGGTCCCCATAAATATGGATATTGCTGAACCAATTAATATGCGGGTACATAATTTACTGTTATAGCCTTTGTTTTAGCTTCATTCATTTTGTATCCCCAAAAAAGATTTGAAACTGTCTCAAAATGTTCCACCACACTGTAATGTCTCTTTCTGGTTTTGTCCGGCATAAAATTATATAATCTGCAAATAAAGCCATCTTATCTTGACTATGATACCAATTACATTCTTGAATTTCTGAGTCCCTTATTTTCTTTGCCAATGGTTCTAAATATAATGCTCAATTCCAGTTGTTTTATTTCTTTTACTATATTCACAACTTCTAGTATAAAGGGGGAAGAGGACATCTCTGCCTGGTTCCTCTGCTCAAGCAGAAATTATCAGAAAGGACTCCACTGACTTTAATTTTCACCTCAGATTCCTCCTACATCCTTCTAAACAACCTTATAATTTTTTCGGGAAATACAAATCCTTCCACTGCCCTGCTCATAAAGTTCCATCATACTCTTTCAAATGCTTTCTCTGCATCAAGACCCACCAACAACAATGGTATTTTCTTACATTCTGCTTCCCTCTGGATCCTCAATGTTCTGTTAATGTGGTCAAATGTTTGCCTTCTCTTGACAAAACCACACTGATCCATATCTATCAGTTTTAGCATTACTTTTGCCATTCTTTTAGCCATTATAGACATGGACAATAATCATGGTTTAACATTGAAATAGGCCTGTATGAGCTGGATCTGACGGATCTTTACTGTCTTTAAGTATTACAGCTACCACTGCTTTCTTCCAGAATGTGGGTACTTCAACTCTTAAATTACTGTTAAACAAAACCTTCCAGATCTTTATCAGTTTTTTTTCCCTCCTAGCTTCCAAACCTCCACAGGAATACCATCTACTCCGGGAGACTTTCCTATAGATTAGTTATACATCATGATTTTTATCTCATCTCCTCCTATCCTAAACCATTAGTACTTGAGCCTCATCTACCTCTAAACTTGGCATACTTAATTCTTTCACAAACATTTCCATTTATAACTTTTCTTGACTTCCATATTTCTTTGCTTTATACAAACTTTCATATAATTTCCAAAATATTTGTAATACCTATACAGGATCTCTTGCTACTAGCTCCCTAAACCTGGTGACAACCCTTTCTACTTTCTGTTGCCTAAGTCGTTGTGGTAAAAGTGTTTGTGCTCTAGTGTTGTTATCAAACAGCAGTCTTCTTATACTTGTGTATACTATTGAGGTAATCCCTTATTTTCTACTTAGCATTCTGCAGTTGATCTTTTCTTGTTCTCTGAGATTCCCCCAATTCTGTAATACTTAATTTGTTATTCCCTCTAAATAAGTCTTGTTACTTCTTAACCATAGCTCCCTTTCTTTTATTTCCACCCTATTTTTAAACTCTATCTTAATTCTATCCCACTCCATAACTATATTTTCAGAAGTAATTTATAGCCTTTTGAATAGCTCCTGAATAATCTCCATTACCCATTCCTTGAATTCCTCTCTTGTGAACAGATAGGTGGGAAAGTGCCAGTGCCTGATTTTTATTTCATTACCCTGTATTTTTATTTTAATTATTACTGGCACATGATCTGATATAGTTATTGGGTGTGCGTCAAGACCTTCATTAAATGCAGATGTTCCTGTGAAATGTAAATTCTGTCTAGCCTTGCCCTGTTTTTATATCTTGGATGATAATATGTAAATTAATTCCTAATTCCTATCACAGAGTTCACATTTTCCATGCTAAATATTTTCATAAATTTCTTCAAAGATCTATCCTCCTTTGTTATACTTTCCCTTCTGGGCCCCATAGACACATTTTCACTGCTGCAAATCAAATTCCAGACCACACATATAAGTAATATTCCTTGCTGAAAACTGATTTCTTCCAGAATTTTCTTAAGCTGCATTATAGCAGTTTTAAGTGGAATATAAATACATGCCAGTGTAATCCTCCTCCCTTGCCAGTAGCCACTTAGTGCTACAAATCTGCCATTATCTTTTTTATTCTCTTCTATCACTAATGAAGGTCCTCTTGCAATTAATATACGTACTCCTCTTTACTTTGCCCCAGATATTCCACTGAATAACCATCCTGAAAACCTTTCTTTATCAAATTCACATGTTCAGTTCTTTCCAAGGGTGTCTCCTGTAACAAAACTATTTGCACTCGACATTTTAATATAGCTCACTATTCTTTCTTTTTTTATATTTATCTGTGAGACGATTGACATTTAAAGACAGTACAGAAAACATCATTGTATTAAAAAGTTATTACTCCCACCTTTTATGTATAAAACTTTTTGTTAAATGTCTAGTTCTAGCTTTTGTGTTACATGCATACATGGTTTAGCAGGTTGAACTTGTATATAGTTGTTTCTTCTCATATCCATTTGAGCCTAGATCACATCTTAAAAAACTTTCTGCTTTATTGAAAGCCCTCAAATAAAAAAAACAAACCAGTCCCTATACTCCCTAAAACCTATTAATTTAATACTAACATACAAAACTGTGTACATCTTCAAATACTGAAGTTTTACCCTCCTAAAAGGAACAAAAGTCCCAAACTGAAAGCCACACTCACAAACTTGAGTTAACCTAAAAGAAAGGCTATCCATTCTAAGGTGCATGATGCAGTGCAGCCTGTGCTTCTACTGAGTGCTCTTTTTCTCTTATCTTTATAGCTCTCCCAGCTAGGAAACCCCCTGAATGCTTTCATAGAACATTTTATCATAGCCAGTTTCTCTTTTCTTTTTCCCTCCCAACCAATCACTCTCAATCAAACTAACAAATTTCTCTTTATCAGATTGTCTCCATGAAAACATAAGAACCAGTCAATTTCTCTTTAGCAGATTATTTTCATGGAGACATGAGGGCCAGATACAGAATTGCTACTAAGCATATATTCATTTGCTAGAAAAAAGCGTCATAATATTCAATATTCGTTTTCATTTCCTTGCTTTCTCTTAAAAGTTGTTACTAAATTAAAGTCCTTAATCCAGTCATTCCACCATGCAAGAATGAGAAAAAGCACATTATTTTTCTTTTGTTGTGCTCTTTTTTACACTGCAGTGCCTCCATTTCTTAAAACTGAGCAAGGAGAAAGAGCAAAGGGAAAAGAACAGCAGCACCTGTTTACAATCCCCATTACAATTAAAAATAACTGAGAAAACTTTACTTTACAGCATGCAAAGAAAACAATATAGCACAAAAATAGTAGGATTAAGAAAAAAAGTTTCTTTACTTACAATTAACTTTCTCCCCTCTGTTCCCCTCCCTAAAACATTTTTCCTAACATTAATGACATGAAGTAAGGAATTTACTCCACCAAATTATGAAAAAGTCCAATATTTCCAGATTTTCTTGTTCTATCATATTACACAAATATAACTATTGCATTGTAATCCCACATTGTTACTGGTTTTATTACTGCTCATCTCCATCTCCTAAATACTCTCTCTGCTTCATTTCCAATGTACTCTTGATTCTTCTAGTCAACTCTCTCCTTTCCTTCTCTCCAACATTTTCCAGTGAAATAGTGGAAAAGGTTTCACAGATGCAGTCTCTCTGTGGTCTTTATTACGAGAAGAACAAGAAGCAAAATATTCTTCTGTTTCACAGCTTACTTTTTGTTGGAAAAATTTAGTATTTCCTCCTTAGCAGGAACTTCTTCAAACAATGATTTTGTCCCTCCAGATAAGAATATCTTGAAGAATGTTGGGAAAAGCAGTTTGACTCTCATACCTGTCTCTCGTCATTCCCTGAATAGTGGAATAAATTTACTCATCTTCTGTCTGGTGTACAATGTGTAGTCATTCTCCACAAACACTCTGCTGTCTCCTACTTTTAGTATTTTGTCCTTCTGTCACAGTTTTGTCAGAATCAACTCTTTCTGGTGGTAGGTTCACATCTGAGACTTCGAGGGATACTACATATTTCTCTTTTTGCGTCTTTATTATTAAAGGTCTGGGTTGCTTTCTAATTGCCAGATTTGGAGCATAGACATGATGTGCACTTTCAAACATCTCCTGCTGTGGAATACCAGTTCAGTTGCTTATTTGTGCTTTCATAAAATTAATGGGTCTACTTTATTTGCTCGAAGTCCGAGAATATCAAATACGATATTCTCGAAACGAGTACACCGAAAGTGCAAAACATCGAAAATGTAAACGGAAATCTCCGTAGGTGGAGATTTCCATTTACTTCAATGTAGTGCAATCTCGGAGTTGTTATATTAAGTAGCGGGGGGTATGAGGGGTGCAGCATGTGGGGGGTGCAGGCCCCATGTCTACACTAGTTTATTTTTTTGTGTATTCTTTTTTTTGGAATTCGATTGTTTAATAGTTCAATGCATATGGTTCAATCCATATGCATTCGACCTATTAAAGGACGACTACGTGCTTCCTCAGAAGTTACCTCACTTTAAAAATGTTTTTCTTCCCTATTGTTTGACTAATGTATTATAGACCATACACACGGCCACTAAAAATAGACATTTCGACTGTTTTTTTCATTCCCTGTACTTAGAACTCCGGTACTTTCATCCATCTTTAAGCCTGCGGCATTCTCGCAGAGCTGTACAGCTCGTATGGGCGCTGCAGTGTCTTGGTAATAACGCCCTTTGTTTTTTTTCTCCCTGTTTACTGTGCCCAGGGACCACCCACAAACTACCCTCCTTTGTTCCTTTCGCCCTGACTACGCCCCTTCTAATTTCATATGCAGCAGATAGTTTTGATATAGCTATTGCAGCCAATAGAACGACAAACCTGGGTATCTGTGGGAACTACTTTGCTTGCTGTAGTTGCTAGGTACATCTATTTTGTTGAAGGATCTCAACAGGACCTGCAGTAGCAAGATCTCTAGTAAGCAATTTTTTATTATTTTAATACAAGTATCTGTTTTTAGCATTCTCCACTACCCAATCATGATGTTATTAGTTGTTAAAGTAAAGCTCGCATTAGAGAAACCATTAAAAACTATTCTTATTTTTGATAAGGTTCTGTAATGTGCTCGTTACTTTAATAACTAAGTAGTGATCGCATTACAGAAAAACACACACAAAGGGAGCTGAATCACAGAAACAATGTATGAAGGCAAAGCCAGCATTTAACAGAAATGATACTTATGTAAATTAAAACTCTGGTACAACGCAAACTAAAATCCAACTAACTATGCACAGGAACCTCCAACACGATAGTGTGCAAGGATCAAAAACACTAAAATACACACTGAAACCAGCACAAGTATCCTAATGGCTAAAAATTCCCTGTATAATGCTATTTGTGATAAAAAAAATCGGCAAACCACCATCACATAAACCAGTTTCGGTGGTAACCCCACCTTCTTCGGTATAGCTCTTTAAAATTTTAAAGTTACATGAACAATTTATTAGCATGCAATCAATCTAGGAGGAAACAATGCTCCAAACTAAATGTTTAGCTACTGGGATATGTGTGCTGGTTTTGTTGTAGATAAAGCATTAAAACTATACAGCTGGACTTTGGAGATTATGTGGCCCTTTAGAGCAAAAGTGATCCAGTGTCTTTATGCTTCTACAAGTAAATCAAAGGCAATAAAAAAATTACAGGCACCCCACGCATATGTTCTCTGTTTTTGAACACCCTTTGTTCTGTTCTGGACTGTAGCCCATTCACATAAGTTTAAAAGCAATCAGGATCGATCATATAAACTTTTGGCAGCATAAGATGATTCCAGTCTGTCCATCTCTTTATTTAGCTGGGTTTTATAATGTACAGGACAGCACCAGTTAGATCCATAGACCACTTATTTTACACTCGCTAAGTAGTGATTTTGCTATTTAGTGAGCGTAAAAGTAAAATACGGATTAAATGACAGATGAGTATGTGTGTGTTTATGTTTATTTTTTCTTCGTGTGTGAGTGTATGCACGCTTGCGTGAATGAGAGCTAAATTGTGTGTGTGTGTGTGTGTGTATGTGCGCGCATGCTTGCATGAATGAAAGCTAAAGTGTGTTTGTGTGTGTATGCATACTTGCGTGAATGAGAGCTAAAGAGTGTGTGTGTATGTGCGCGCATGCTTGCGTGAATGAAAACTAAAGTGTGTTTGTGTGTGTGCATGCTTGTGTGAATGAAAGCTAAAGAGCGCGCGCGTGTGTGTGTGTGTGTGTGTGTGTGTGTGTGTGTGTGTGTGTGTGTGTGTGCATGCTTGCGTGAATGAAAGCTAAAGAGTGTGTGTGTGTGCATGCTTGCGTGAATGAGAGCTAAAGTGTGTTTGTGTGTGTGTGTGCATGCTTGCGTGAATGAGAGCTAAAGTGTGTTTGTGTGTGTGTGTGCATGCTTGCGTGAATGAAAGCTAAAGTAAGTGTGTGTGTGTGTGTGTGTGTGTGTGTGTGTGTGTGTGTGTGCATGCTTGCGAAGAGTGAGAGCTACCAGTGGCAGAACCAGCAGCAGATGAAAGAGGTTTGCATATCTCTCGACCTCTAAGCTCTAGCTCAGAAATAAATGGGGCTATACCTCTCCACCTCTGGAAGCAAGAAATCCAGTCAAAGCCTATAATAATAGGTCCCGTTTGCATATCTCTCGACCTCTAAGCTCTAGCTCAGAAATAAACGGGGCTATACCTCTCCACCTCCGGAAGCAAGAAATCAAATCAAAGCCTATAATAATAGGACCCAAAACCAGGGAAAATTGTTAAATGGTCTTCTTATAAACTTAAATTTGCTAGAATTACCATATTTGTGTTAGTATGCATTTTCAGAATGATATGATGTCTGAAACTCAAATGCATGCCTGTATGTACTGATGTCATTCTCCTGAAAACCACAAATTTTATGAGGAAAAGGCTAATAAATGTTGTTGTTGTATCTTTCGGCTTATCCCGGTTAGGGGTCGCCACAGCTGAACTCCAGTCCGCTAATGATTGGCAGTGAATTTTTACGTACTGAGTTGCCTGCTCTGACCCACAACCTTCAACGAAGGCACACCCATTCACGCATGCCTCCACACAGAAGACGCTCTAGTTGAGAACCGAACGGGACAACTTCTTGCTGTGAGGCGACAACGCTACCGCAGCACCACCACCGCGGATCCAGGAAAAGGCTAATAAATAATATGCAATAACCTGAACATGCTGCAAAAGTCTGGACAGTTGAGAGGTTTGAAGGGGGTATAAAGGCTCAAAAGTGGCATTCTTATAGCAAAGTTGCTTAATTAACGATTTGTGTTAGCATGCATTTTCTGAACAAATGCTTTTTTTGGGGTGGGGTTAGATCGATCTAGCAGTGGCAGCAGTCAGGAGGTACCTCTTCACCTCCTAGCTCAGAAAGTATGCATAAAGCCTAAAATAAAGGGGGCACAAAGACTCAAAGGTGGAATAAAGTTTTAAATGTTGCTCATAAAATTACAAAGCTTCTTGAACGACAAGATTTACTTCTGAAGGAAATAAAATCTGAAACTCAGTTGTATGGCATTATTTATTGAATTCACTCTCCAATGACTGGAACAAAACACAAATTTTCAGTGTAAAGGATCCACCCCCAAAACTGAACTAAACATTAGGAATTTTTTAGGAAAATGTAATATTTTGGGTAGAAAATACTTCCTCCAACACCAATTATATATATTAGATCATAGGTGGTTACTAGGCTAGCAGCCCTAAAGCCTTTACGAGTCAAGCTATGTTAATCCCAAGTATCCCCATTTGTTCTTTTTTAGATAGCTCACAGAGCAAATTTATGAACAAAGCAGGTCTGTGATCAACACTGGCTACCCTTATCATGAGGGACATGAGTGCCACCCCTGAGGTGAATTTGCGATCTCCCATCTGATTATCTAGGTTGCGTTTGAATGGGGTCAGTAAGGAGCTCTGTTTGATGTGAATAGGGACTCTATTCTAGAGAGGCAGCAGTTGTTGGCAGACATATCTGTCTCCCCAGCATAATCTGTTAATGTCACAAGCAAAGTTGAGATCCCTAGAGCAGTGACTCTTGAGCCATTTGACTTGCAGATGTACAGCATTTCCATTTGGGCAGGACTGGAGATTGCCCTATAGGCCAGACACGTCACCTCTCAGCAGCCTGTAAGATAGAGAGTAAAGTGACAGAGTTTTCAGCCTGTTCATGTAGGTAACGACTTTGAGTCCCATATTTTCTTAATGAGAAACCTCTGAGGTCTCTCCAGTTGCTACAGGTGTCTGGTGAGGTACATGCAAACGGGTGTATTACATTCTAGTAGTGGTCTGATGAGGGTTGAGTACAGAGGAGTTATAACATCCCTTGATCTGGATGCTGTGCCCTTGCTTATGAGGTGCGCTACTTATAAAGCTTTCCTTACCACTGTGGAAACTTGATCATTAAAGTTCAGATTGCTATCAATCAGTGCTCTCAAATCTTGCACCACTGGGTTGGAACTCAGGTGGGTGCTGGCAACATTGTAATTTGTAGAGAATTCCATTTTGCTAAAGGGAAAATTATTTAGTTTCAGACCTTTCCTATGGCACCAATCATTTGTTTATGTTAGCCCTTCTTGTTGACATCATTGGTTATCTGAAATATTGCTCCCAGTTTGCAGTCTGTGAACTTTGCGAGCCAATGGCCATTTACTTTGGCCTGGATTTCTGAGAAATTCCAGCACAGACCCCTGTTGTACTCCACTGGTGATGGGTCTACTGGTGAAGGTGAAGTCACCTATTTTGACAGTATGCTCTGTCAGTAAGCCAGTTGGTTACCCATCTAGAAATGTAAGGGTTAAACCCTATCTGGGAAATATTCTCAAAGAAGCCAGAGTGGGGAATTATGCCGAAAGCCTTGGCAAGGTTGAGATATACTTTCCATGGCCTTGCAGATGTAGCTGGTTAGACTTGCTCTTCAGTAGTTCCCAGGGTCAGTTGATGGCCCACCCCTTAGTGCAGGAGGATTATTGTTGCTGTTCAGCCCTTTACCCTGTCATCTGCCATAGACGATATTAAGTTTGAAACATTAGGCAGAAGAACTACTTTATGTAAAAAATATATATTAAAAATACAGCAATAAAAAAGTAAGTAAAGTAAAAGTTTACATACAGCCCATCCTCTAAGCGCAATAATGCCCTCCAGGATGTGTGTTACTTGATGACCATTTAAGGGGTGTAGGGCATTGGGCCTCATAATACCCTTTGGCAAGTGTTATTTGCACAGAAACACACACCCTGTTGACCATTATTCATTGCTTATGTATTATGATCGTGAAGATTGTGCCTACCCTAATGAAATCTAAAACTGGATCGCCCTAGCAAACTTTCAAAATACACACACAAGTAACATGCTGCTTGCTCAAGGAGCACAGACATTTTTTTGGTCTAGCAACTTGATGATATCATTTGCCAGCAGTGTTATAGCGCTGCCATTTTAATGGAGCAGTACTAAGTAAACTATGATATCAAAATGCTAAACTGTTAGTAGTACATGTTGCTTATTTTTACTATTGTGCTGTACAAGAAGCCACGGCATAGTGTTGATGCGATTTGGCAATCCAGATAGCACTGTGGATTGCATTCTGCCATTTTCCGTGCTTCGGTTGTGATTTGTTCCCATTGGGGTGTTTATTCTTATCTTGTTTTTTTCTTTGGTTGTTGGCTGGTATGTCATCCAGAAAAGGGAATTACCAGTGCGGGGGACAGATTCTCCATAATAATGTCATGAGCAGTGTTTGTTTTGCTTAGGTGCTTCTCACCATCATACATCTAGTCCTACTAGTGAGGTGTTTGTCCCTAAAGCCCTAAAGCTTTGTATAGTCGTCTCTCATCTTTGGCTATTTACTTAGAGAGCCAGTGTCTTAAATAGTTGGCTCAGAGTACAGTGTCAGAATCACCTTGGCTTGAGGTTCAGCCATCCATGAAAAGGTCAAGAAAGTTTGGTTGGATTCTTCTGCTGTACTGACTCCAACTGACATCTGTCTTGAGGCAGGCAAAATCCTGGATGATTGTATGGTTCTCCAGTTGGATTCCTCTGCGGTGACCACTTCAAAGGCTGACATGGACCAGATTTCCTGCTTGCCCTCAGAGGCTATTCAGATGTCTATTTTTGATGTCCAGGGGAAACTGCAGCTGATTACATGTGAAGGTTTTCAGGGAGAAGATTTCCACTACGCTGACTGAGTGTAGGCAGGGGTCTGAACCTCCTAAAATTTTCTAAATCTTCAAAACCTTCGATTTATGTCCCTGTATTGTTTTCTATATAGATATATATATATATATATATATATATATATATATATATATATACAATATCAATCATTACTTCCAATTGTTTTTCTGGGGGGGAAATTCCTCATGAATAGCAGATGTTTACAGGTGATGCCCAAGTACTAAGCAGTCACATTTATAGCCACACAGGCCTGCACTAAATATAGGCCACAGGCTAGTGAGACAACCAGGTCATCCAAACTAAATGACACATAGAATCCAAATCAAAAGAGTTCTAATTCCGATAACTGGTAATGGAGGACTGTGGCTTTCTGGTTTTAAATAGAGACACTGGAGGTCATAAGCAGAGATCAGTGACGCATAATAATGGTTTCTCGGGTCTTGTAGCACATGAGTTACGTATTGGTCTTGTAAGCTGGTGTCATGATTTTAAATCTCCTCAGTTTAAGGTTAGACAAACACAAGTTATTTGTGCTAATTAAGTAATACTCTGTGATGCAAGAGCTGAGAGGACAGCTTATATAGCCAAATGGTAAGTGTATACCTTATTTCTAATGAGAAAGTGTTCTTGTTTTCTCTTTTTGGGAATATCCTTTTGATTGCGTTAAGTTGCTGCTGCAGTACCGGGCTGTTAGTAATCCACATGTTTTGTATTAATTCCAAAACGGTAATGTGACCGTTGTCTCAAACTATCTGTAGGAGTGTTTCATGTGTTTAAAAATGGTGTGCAATTAATTCTTAAAGGGCAGCAAGCACTTAATGTGTAGATGAAACAGTGAAATATAAAGTTGCTTACCAGTAACATCCTCTTAGCTATGAATCTCTTTGATGTGGAATTATGCAGATGAAATTTACTTCTGCAGAGATTGTGATTATTGACTTATACTGACGGATTGTAATGATAGAGGTTTGAGTGGCCTTTTATGGTTAAAATATTTTGAAATGGGCAGTTCTGTCATTATTGGGTCATGCATTGTTTCATTGCTTACTGCAAAAATGTTCAAAACTACAAATTTTAAACACACAGCAACATATTTAAAACACACATTAACTAACAAGTGGTGCCTTACTATACAGGGAATTTGAAAGCAGTGTTAGTAGCATAATTGCATTTGGTGCAGAAGGCTGTGGGTTCTACTCCCACATCATGCAGATGAAGTGCTGATATTGCAGCACTCATATGATTGCTGATTACTTGGTGCATTATAAGGAGGGTAGGGTTTTACACTCCTGAGTGTGTCCTCCTTTGTATGAGATATCTAGTAACTATGACCTTGTCAGTTTTAGTCATGTCCTTTTGCAATTACCAGTTTATCATTTTTTTTATTGTAATATAGGCAATTCTTCAAGGGCAACAGACTCTGAATTTGTAGATGAAACACTAAGGTGTAAAGTTGTTTGCCAGTAGCAACCTCTTCATTAATTACATATTTCTTTAATGTGGAATTATTCAGATGATTTTACTTCTGAAGAGATTGTGCATTGAGTGATATTGATGGATTGTAATGACAGAAGTCTAGCCTTTTATGGTTGAAATTTTCTGAAATTAATAGTGTTGTCATTATTGGTTTTATGCATTGCTTCATTTCTTATTAAAAGAATGTTAAACAGCAATTTAAAACTCTTTCTAACAAGTGGCAGTGTGGTATTATACAAGGAATATAATTTATCTATAATCAGGAAGGTGAATCAAAGAACAAATACATGTATGCTTGGCCCCAAAAATATGTGCAAGGAGTCTGTTTTGAAAACAGCCCAAAGGTAAACTTAATGGCCAGATGCATTTTCTATGAATGCGGGTTTTCATGCCATTTCAATGGCACAGAAGTTTACTGCTCATGCTAAGTCTGTTTTCACTGCAAGCCTGCTTAGCAAATGGCTATATGTGTTTGTGCTATTCTAGCTTAAAGGACAACTACGTGCTTCTTTGTTTGTTTCCTCAATTCCAAAAAGCTTTTCTTCCCTATCTTATGATGGTACCACTGAAGAAAAGTCAGTCTGCTGCATTAAATCGTGATTGTGAATGTTTCTTTCACCCTTGTTGCTACAACTCCGGTACAGTGAGCCATCCAGCTCTAACTCCTGCCTTTTTGTCAATGCCACTGTCTCCAACCCATAGAACATAGCTGGTCTCACTACCCTCTTGTAGACCTTCCCTTTCACTCTTACTGTTATTCGTCTGTCACAAATCACTCCTGACTATCTTCTCCACCCACTCCATCCTGCCTGTAGTCTCTTCTTCACCTCTCTTCCACACTCACCATTACTCTGAACTACTGATCCCAAGTATTTAAACTCATTCATCTTCGCCACCTCTACTCCTTCCATCCTCACCATTCCTCTATCCTCCCTCTCATTCACACACATATATTCTGTCTTAGTCCTGCTGACCTTCATTCCTCTTCTCTCCAGAACATATCTCCATCTCTCCAGGGTCTCCTCCACCTGTTCCCTACTATCACTACAGATCACAATGTCATCTGCTAACATCTTAGTCCACGGGGACTCTGAGTAATGTTTGTGTGTGTGTGTGTGTGTGTGTGTGTGTGTGTGTGTATATATATATATATATATATATATATATATATATATATATATATTATATATAGTGAGAAATGAAAAGTTCCTAATGCTCACTGCTGATTCAGAAATGCAAAGCTTATTGGCAGTGATTCCCTTTTGGTAAACCACGATCAGGGAAGAATGAAACAAGTTTAAATCTCTAATTTTCAACCAACTAAGGATTGTAAAGCTGCTTTTCTTGACCTTCTGAAGGCATTCAGCCGATACATTTTAGATTAATTGGTATCTAAAACATAATTTCAGTTCTTAGTCATTGATTATGGTGTTCATTGCTGGGGAATTACCTGTTCCTCAACATTAATTTTTAACAGTCTTACCCTGTCTAAAATGTACCTGCATGGAGCCACTACAGTTTATGTTGTTCTCAGATATGAAAATGGGGACCGGGCCCTTAATGGCAAAATGTGATGATTGCAAACTGGGTGACAAGTACTTCATATGCAAAGCTTTCATGATTCCAACAGTATGTGCCATATTCATAGTTATAATTTTATTGTCAGTCAATGTAGCATCATGGTACTTTTGCAAAAGTTACAAATTACAGTTACAAAATAGTCAGGTCATACAAAATGTCATTAAAATCTATGGAAAGTACTCACTAACATATTTTTACATCTCCTTTGAGTGAGATATAATACATTTTACTCTGTATTAGCCAGAGCCAGTGTATTGGCAGTATTGGCAGCATGTCTGTCTGTGAAATAAGTGGTGCTGCTCCATCATTTGCAGACCAAAAATGGACTTGAAGGTCAAGTTCTTTCCTGGCTTTCTTCATACCTGCTAAACATATCCCAGTGTTTCATCTTGGTTTTAGTTTCCTTAAGGTTCTAACCTTGTTGTTTTGTGGCTTTGTGCTTGGATCCCCTTGTTCACTGTCTATATGCTACCCTTAGCAGACATCACATACAGTTGTGGACTTAAGTATGACCCCATATGCTTACGTCATTCTGCTTTGTCTTCTGCTCCTTTTCTTTGATAGTACTGCTGCATGTGATGTAAAACATGCTTACATGGTATGCTGACCTGCACTGATGAAAGTTATGACCAAGCCTAGTACATAATGAAGTTCCAATTGTTTATGTATCTGTAAAGGTGTTAGATTATTTCTCTTGTCAAACCCAATGTGAAAGGCTCTGGCTTGTCTGTACACGATGCATGACACTGGAGTTGTAATGAACTACTAACTTGTGCACACCCCTCTTCAGGTCACCACGCATAATTTCTATGGCTGGGCCATTCCAAACCTTTAATTTTCTTCTGATCAAGCCATTCTTTTGTTGATTTGGATGTATACTTGTGGTCATTGTCGTGATGACTGGTTCATAGGTAGGTACTAGTCTATCTGCCCGAAGGCATTTATAAGCCTAGCCACAATGTGTTGGCTTTTGCTGCCCCCTTAGATTAGTTCCCTGTGAATCTGTCCAGCAGAGCCACTGAAGTGATCCCTGGGGTAAACTTTCTGTTTCCCATCCATTCATCAATGTTTCTGTTGAATAGTGTTAGTGAGGAACTCTGCCTACTGTAGACTGGAATCTGCAAGGCTGTGGAGCGCATCAGCATGGAACTCATTAACAAAGACATTGGGGACCTCCAAACACTTGATCAGACCCAGTTCGGCTTTGTTAAGGGCAGATCATGCCTACTAAACCTAGCTGACTTCTTTGAGACAGTCACCAAGGTTATAGATGAGGGGAAGGTGGTTCACACAGCCTACCTTGACCTTGCCAAGGCTTTTGACACCATTCCCCACTCAGGAATTATAGAAAATCTCACCAGCCTAAACATAAACTCCTATGTCACGAGATGGGTTGCCAACTGGCTTACAGACAGAACTCACACGGTAAGAATAGCGGGCTCTAGGTCAGACTCTAAACCAGTCACAAGTGGTGTCCCACAAGGCTCGGTCCTGGGACCCCTACTGTTCGGCATATACTTCTCAGAACTACAGGCAAACACACGAGGTCTATGGCTAACCAAGTTCGCCGATGACTGCAAACTGGGAGCCATAGCCTTATTATGTGTAATCAGTGTCTTGCGAAGACATGGACAAATCAGCATGGTACAACAGCATATAAGTTTCTCAAGGGTGTTGTGAAAGTGACTGATAGAGCCTGGCAAGGCTGACAGCAAACCAATTATTGAAACCAGTGGAGTCAGTGCATTCCACTTGCATCATCTACTGCTATGAGCTAGTTTGCCAGTCGTAATTTCCGAGACTCGTAGAGGATGTAAAAATGGCATTTTAAAATCACTTTTGGAAATGTAATTTTAGTGCCATTGCTGGAAAGTTTATGGAAAATGTGATGAGAGGGTTCAGTTGATAGACAGGATGCAATTTGGAGAGGTACCCTATGTGTCCACATTTTCCAAATGTTGTTGTGCTCCTTTTTCCCACTGCATCAAACCCAACAAACCATCTCAGGAAGATGTTGGTAAGGCGACATTAAGACAGAGTAGTAGGGAGGTTGCAGAATGGATGGCATGGAACCCCTGACAATCAATGGAGAGTTAATGCTGTCAGGATGTGTATGTAAGGGTCATTGTGTGACTTCCCTCCCTGGCACTCTGTTACACTACTGTAAGAGTCAGATTTTCTGTTTTTGTCGTTTTGGCAACCGATTGTTTCACACAACTTGCTTGAGAGTGACTTAGTGGTAAGAGATTAGTCTTGTAAAGTACCATATTCCACATCCAGGGATATAACCCCTGTGTTCCCTACTGTCCTGCAACACTTCTCTTTGGGAGTGCTTATATGACTAGTTCTCTTTACCCATCTTGAAAAAAAAAAAAATCCTAAAAAAGTAGTTTACCTAGAGATCACTTTTGGATCTCAGAACAATGTCACATGTTCTTGTGGGAAACATGGCTGTTATGTAGGCCAGTGGAAAATAATGTATTGTGAACCAAGTATGATTTGAATATAAATCTGTGTTTTAGTTTAAAAATATGCTTTCATCTGTGGTACTTCTCATGTCTCATCTGATGCTATTGTTTTGATTCCTGTGAATGTGCTAATCAGTCATCACTTACAGTTCACATGAATATGCATAACACCTCCTTAATTTTTTGTGGATGAGTAGTGAATTGAAGTTATACTGAGGAGTCGTGATGTCTGCATAGTCAATTCACCTTCTCAGCATGATACTGGTTTGCTCAGCTTACCCTTTCCTGTTCTGAGCATCAGTCTTTGTTATTCATCTGGCTTCAAAGGTTAACCACCTGTAGATGCTGAGACACATGAAAGTGGTCTTATCTGCATAACTGATCTGTCCTTCACATGGAAGAATGCATTATGATGTTGTGTCTTTTGTGTATTGCTGTTGCCAAGGGCAATTTGTGCATTTGCTGTCTTGACTGTACTTTGAAGTTACAGATGAGTTGTGTAAAGTAAAAATTTTACATTCTGTACCCTTTCCTTTGGATGAAGCCATGCGCCTTCCTTGTGGTGCAGCATCGTTGATGTTTTGTGTATAATCCTACTATATGTGGTGTTCCTATGCAAAAAAGCCTTTATATAAATCCATCACTCTATCTTTTCCTTTCTATCTCTCTCTCTCTCTCTCTCTCTATATATATATATATATATATATATATATATATATATATATATATAGAGTGTGTGTGTGTGTATTTCTGCATGTACACTTTGTGTGTGTGTGTGTGTGTATATAGTGCAGGGGTATGTGTGTAATATATATATATATATATATATATATATATTGTGTGTGTATTTATATTTATATATATATATGTGTGTGTGTATGTGTGTATATATATATATATATATATTATGTATAATATATTGGAGTGACACTGACGGTGGTGACCAATTCCATTGGTAGGGTATGCTGCAAAGCTGAAATGGCAGCAACATGGGCGGTGAATGATTTGGTTCACATCCAGATGGCTGGTTGCAACATGTGAAGGCAATCATGGGGTTAAGTTATCAATGCCTGTATTGCCCATGGATGTCACTGTATTGTGAGTAGAGGTTGGCTGAGGAACATGGGTGCTATGCTTTTAGGGAATATGTAATTGCTTTTTTTAGAATCATATGTGGAATAATCTGCTGTAAATATGTTTGAGACAGTTTGCAAAACAGCCATAGTCTGCTGGTATATTGGGCAAGTATTTGTATGTGTGCATTATGGAAGCTGTTGTGGAGTGAGTGTGAGGGGATGAGAGCTGACATCACCATCATATGTGTAATCAGTTTCTTGCAGAGAGATAGAAAAAGCAGCATGGTACAACAGTATATCAGTTTTGCATGGGTGATGAGAAAGCGACTGATATAGCCTGGCATGGCTGCCCGGAAAACACTGATTGAAACCTATGGAGTTCAGTGGATTCCACTTGAACCATCTACTACTGTGAGGTAGTTTCCTGGCTTAATTTTCGGAGACTCGTAGAGGATGTTAAAAATGGCATTTTAAAATCACCTTTGGAAATGGAATTTTAGTGCCAGTGGTGGAAAGTTTATGGAAAATGTGATGAATGGTGTCAGTTGGTAGACAGTTAACGTCTCTGAGTTGCAGAAATTTTCCAAAAGTTATTTTGCTCCCATTTACTACTGCATCAAAACAAACACACCATCTCAGACAGATGTCGGTAAGGAGACATTATGAAAGAGTAGTGGGGAGGTTGCAGAATGGATGGCATAGAACCCCTGACAATCAATGTAGAGTGAATTATTTCTGGATGGTTATATAAGGGGCCTTGTGTTACTGCCCTCCCGGGCACTCTGTTCCACTACTGTAAGAGTCGGATTTCTCTGTGTCTGCATTTTTGGAAGCAGGTTGTGTCAGACATCTTGTCTGAGAGTGACTCAGTGGGAAGAGATTAAATCTTGTAAAGTACAGCATTCCACATCCACTTACCTAACCCCTGTGTTCCCTACTGTCCTGCAATGCATGCCTCGTTGGGAGTGGGTTATATGAATAGTTATCTTGACCCATGTGGGAAAAAATAAGCCAAAGAAGTTACTGTAGCTAGAGATAAGTTTTGAATCGTAACCCAATGTCACATGTCCTTGAGGGAAACATGGCTGTCATTTAGGCCAGTGTAAAATAATGTATTGTGAACCAAGCATGATTCACATACCAGTTTTTATCTGTAGTTTAAAAATGGTTTAATCTGTGGTACTTATAATGTGTCTTCTGCAGCTATTGTTTGAATTCCTGTGAATGTGCTAATCAGGTGACTGAGTTAGAGCTGACATCAGTATGCATAACACCACCTTAATCTTTTGTGAAGGAGTAATCACTTTAGACTGAGGAGTAGCGATGTCTGCATTGTGATTTCATCGCCTCAGCATGATACCTGTTAGCTCAACCTGTCCTTTTCTGTTCTGAGTGTGAGCTTAGGTTATTCATCTGGTTCACAGGTTAGCCACCTGTAGATGCTAAGACACATGAAAGTTATCTTATCCGCATAACTCATCTTAGAGGATGTCTTATGGTCTGTCTTTATGCAGTGTTGTTGCCAAGGGCTGTTTGTGCATTTGCATGCTTGACTGTTGTTTGAAGTTACAGATCAGTTCTTTAAAGTCAATATCCCACATGTTGCGTCCTGTTTTGGATGAAACCATGGCCCTTCCCTGTGGTACATATGATTTGATGTTTGGGTATAATTCTACTATGTGTGGTGTTACTGTGCAAAATGGCATTTATATAAGCGACTCTATCTTTTTGTGTGTGTGTGTGTGTGTGTGTGTGTGTGTGTGTGTGTGTATAATACATACATATATATATATATATATATATATATATATATATATATATATATATATATAATCATATAATCTATTTATACATATGCCCATGCTTGGAACAAACTTCCCCTTGACTAACGTTCAATCTCCCACACCTCACACTTTAAAAATAAACTAACAGCTTATTTTCTCGATTGCAGAATCTGCCCATGCCATAACCCCACCTAGTCTTCCTTCCCTTTATGTACCCTCAAAAGGACCATAGTTACTACCTCATTACACCTCTCTCTCCAATGTGTCAACTATGCATTTGCATAATTTTATCCAAACAAAAAAAGTTTTATTGTTGACCTATTGAACTATATCACTGTAAAATGATGTTACTTAGCTTCTTTTTTAATGCAACTTTAACTTTATGCACGTAACCCAACATATGTGAAATTTTTTGATACAACTGCTATTATATCTATATTGTTTTAAACTCTACTTGTTTAAAAGTGTACTAATGGAGCTTTTCTCGTGGGGTCTCCACTGAAAATGGGCCACAAGCCCAGTTGGACAAACCCGGTTAACAAATGTCAATAAATAAATAAATATATATATATATATATATATATATATATATATATACACACACACAAATTTAATAAGTGTGTGTATATAGTAGGATGATAGTATGTTACTGGGCTATTGGGCCTGAGGCCCTTATAACCCTAGCCAAGAGTTTAGCCCATGTTTAGATAAATGACCCAATGCCCCTGTCCAGCTGGGACATGGATGGAATCTCAGTGGTCTACTTTCTGTTTCCCACCCAGGTATCCAGGTTGTGGTTACAAAATGGTAAAAAGGTACTCTGATATGGAAAGGCAGCCTATTACATATAGGAGGGAGTCTCTGGGACACAATTCTGTCCCACCAACAAGTCTTGGTGATATCTCAGACCATGTTGAGGCCACTCCTGCAGGTTACTCGATTGGAGCTTGTCTTGCAGATATGCAGCAGTCCCATCAAGGTGTGGTCCATGATCACCTTGTATGCCACACAGAGGTCACCTCTGAGGAGTCTGCATGAAACTAAGTAGAGGGATTGGACTTTTAGCCTATCTCTGTATGTAAGATGTTTTGAGGCCCACGACTGTCATGGTGAGGAAACTCTGTGGTGTGTACAGACGCAGCATGTGTTTTGCAAGGTACATGTTGAAGGGTGAGCTGTACTCCATAATGGGACCTATAAGGGAAGAATACCGGGATGCTATGACATCCTTGTCCCAAGATGAGATACCCTTACTTATGAGGTGGGCCATGTAGAAGGCTTTCGGTACCATGGAAGCAACATGGTGGTCAAAATTAAAGTTGCTATCAACCTCGGTTCCAAAATCCCTCACAAATGATTGAGTGCTTAGGACATTGTTATTAATGTGATAATTTCTGGGGACATCACTCTTCCCAAAGGGGATGATGTTTTTTTTGGTATTGATTCTGAGGCCATGTTTGTGGCACTAGTCATTTCTCTGAGTGAGACACTCTTGGAGGATGTCCACATCAATAGGGGAATTGTTGACCACATCCAACTTGCATTCATATGCAAACTTGGTCAGCCATAGCCTACTGGTTTTGTCCGGCACATGAGAAAAGTATATCCCAAATCACAGAGGCTACACGACCAAACCATGGGGTATGCCGCTTGTTATGGGTCTACTACTACTGGTGTCTTCCCCTATTTTGAATACGTGTGTTCTCAGTGAGCAAGTTTGCTACCCATCTGGTAACATCTGGATTGATGCCTAGTTGAGAGAGAGTATCTGTTATGGCTGAGTGGGGAGTAGTGTCAAAGTCTTTTGCTCGTTGAAGGTAGTCTGGGTGCGCCGTCTTCACCTCACCCATGGCTTTGTTGACGGTCTCAAAGAACTCAGCCAAATTTAGCAGACACGACCTCGCCTAGATGAAACAAAACTGTGTGGAATAAAGTGTTTAGAGATGGACAATATCCTTGTTAATGAGGTACGTGATGAGTTCCATGGTCTTGCAAATCAAGCTAGTTAGATTTGATGGATCTGTCATTTCCCCGATCGGTGGATGTTGCACCATTGTGTAAAGGGATAACAGTGGCTGCCCTCCACTCACCTAGGGTGAAGCCAGTACTCAGGCTTTGGTAGAATGGGGTGCCTAATGGTGACACATTTACGTAGGATGCAGCATGGGATGTTATCAGGTCCCATGAAGACTGTATCATTTAACTTTGAGAGAGCAGTCATAACATGTTCCCTAGATTTAAGGGGAAGGGGGCAGGTACAGGGGATGTCTTGATTTACTGAAATGGGGGAACAGAGAGGTTATGTTTTCACTGTATCTGTCAGCCAGCAAGTTTGCTATATCTACGGGATTTGTGCCTGTGGTGTCCTTGACCACCATTTCTGAACAGATCTGGGTGCTCCCTTTGAGGTTTTGGACATATGTGAAGAAGGCCTTATGATAGTCTGTAGTAGATGTGGCCACCAATTTGGACCCTAGGTTTGCTTTGTGGGATTTCATTACTGCTCTTATTTGCTTGTTCAGGCTAAGGAGACCTTGCTTCCAATTGGGCACCTGCCCTTTTTGGTCTTGGACAGACATTTTTTATCTTTGTTATAGACATTATTTATTGCATATGTCCACCAGACAGGTATACTGTTCCTTGCGGTGGATAACTTAGTCCAGTAGGGTATTCCTGATTCCATGCATCTATATAAGTGCTCGCATAGTGCCTTTTTGTATTTTTGGATATTGGTGCCAGTTCCAACATAGGGGGAGGCAGCTGTGAAGCTGTTCATAACATCCCTCTGGAGGCTGTAATCATCTTTGGAGATGTTTGTATGTTTGATACTAGCTAGACGGGGTATTGGGATGAGATGGTGACTTCTAAAGTGACCAGTTTGTGGTGGGATCTTACCAGAGAGGATGATACTATACGGATGCTGCAGTGGTGACTCATGTTGGTTAATACCAAGTTAAAGATATCACCCCCCCTTGTGGGGGCTGTCAACTAGCTGTTTCAAGGCATTGGCATGGATTTCCATGGACAAAATCAAGGTAAGCTGTGGGCATTTGTGTTCTGGCATGAGTAGTTCTTCCAGTCTATGTTTGTAAAGTTTTTCACCCAGGATCAGAGTAAAGGGTGAATCTTCATAGATTTGAACAGGTACAAATAGGTGGATTGGGCATCTTGAGTCAGATTTGTGGGCAGGTAGCTAACTATGATTTTACTAGTGGTCTTGTCAATGGTTAACTGCACCTGGAATGTGCCCTGTCTGTCATACTCTTCAGCCAGCCTGGAGGTGTGTACGTCTCTAATGTATATTGAAAATCCACCTCTTGTGGGTTTACTGTCCAGAGTTTGGGGTCTCAAAGTATGATAGGATGAGTAATCAGGTAAGGCTGGTGTCCTCTGCGCAGCTTTGAACCAGGTTTCTGTAACTGCACAGATGTCAGCATTTTCCATGGTTAGTAATGTTTATATATTTATAGTTTCATAGATATGTACTAGGCTAATGGCCCTGGAGCCTACACAAGCCTAGCCCATAGGATTAGCCAGGCATCATGCCACCTGACCTTAGTTTCCAGTGCATCTGTTGATTAGAGTGACTGGAGTGATCCCCTGGGTGAATTTTCTATTTCACCATCGATTCATTAAGATTTCTCTTGAAGAGGGCCAGTGATGTGCTCTGTTTGACATTATGGGAAGTGTGTTCCATAGCATGGGCAGTCTCTGGGTTATGAACCTGTCCCGCCAGCACGTTCTGCTGATTGTGGTAAATGAGGTTGAGGTCTCTGGAGTGTGTGGTGCAGATGGATTGCGAATTCTATTGATGTAGCATTTCTAACATGGCTGGGTCAGATATGGCTTGGTAAGGCAAGCAGAGATCACCTCTAAGTAGGAGATATGAGACAGAGAATATTTGGACTTTCTTGAGTGTGTCCATAAAGGACAAGTGTTTAAGGCCAAGGATACTCTTTGTGAGGTACGTCTGTGGCCTCTCCAGTTGTTGCAGCTGTCTAGTGATGTACATGCCAAATGAGGCATTGTACTCAATGACTGGTCTAATAAGGGAAGAGTAGAGGGAAACTATGACCTCTTTATTCCTGGATGCAAAATCCTTAGTAATGGGATGTGCCACATAGAAGGACTTTCTGACCACAGTGGCAGTGTGGTGGTCAAAGGAGAGGTTGCTGTCAACCTGTGTTCCCAGATCCGTTATAATGCCTTCTGTGTTCAGTGGACTACCATCGATGTGGTAGTTAATGGGAACTGGGTATTCCCACAAAGGGATTGACAACACATTTTTTGGCATTGAGCTTAAGGCCATGGTTCTGACACCAGTCATTGGTCTCAGTGAGGCCTGTGTGTAGGATGTCAACATCACTTGGGGAGTTAATAATGGCTCCCAACGTACAATCATCTGTGCACTTTGTCAGCCAGAGTACCTTCATGTTGAACTGAGACTTCTGAGAAGTAGATACCAAACCAGAGAGAACCCAAGACCGATCCCTGTGGGACTACACTCATGACTAGTCGGCAGTCTGAATTGGAGTCAGCTACTGTCACACTGTGGTTTGTATATGTGAGCCAGTTTGTAACACAACTACTGATATGGGGGTTGATGCATAGGTTAGTGAGTTTTTCTATGATTCCTGCCTGGGGAATGTTATCAAAGGCCTTGGCCAGATCAAGGTAAGTTGTATGGAGCCACCTTGCCTTCATCCACAGCTCTGCTGACTGATTCAAAGAAGTCAACTGAGTTGAGCAGGCATGACCTAACCTTCACAAAACTAAACTGTGTGGGATCCATAGTTTGGAGATCCCCTATATCCTTGTTTATTAGGTCCATGATGATGCGTTCCATAGCTCTATTTATAAGACTTGTCAGGCTAATGGTGCAATATTTTGGCTTGCTTTTTTAGGAGGAGAGCATCTTGGTTCTCTTGGGTCTGTGGAGATCCATGCATTTGCGTACGTGTTCGTACAGTGCATTGGTGTATGATTTGGTGGTTATGCAACTATTCTACATTTGTATGGGTGCTGTGAAGTTAGCCACCTCTGTTCTTAGGAGCCCAAAGTTAGCTTTGGCTGAGTTTTTCATGGTGGTTACCTTTGCGGGGGAGGGGGGCAAGGATGTCCAAGGTGATTAATTTGTGGCCGGATCTAACCAGGGAGGAGTTGAGTATTGGTGTAGAGCAATTGTCGTCCATGTTAGTAATGACCAGGTGACAGATGTTGCTACCTCTAGTGGGGGTAAGTATGAGGTGGTCCAGTGCATTGGAAGTAATTAATTCCAGGAAACGTTGTGCAAGTGCACAGTTAATGGAGGGGTAGTTGAAGTCACCCAGTATGACTGTGTTAGGTTGGACCCTAATATTCTCCAGGGTGCTTAGGAATGTGGAGTGGCTGTCTAGGGAAATGGTTGGGGACCTATACCAGGCTACCACATGAATCGTTGTCTTACCCAGTGTTAGCTGCACCTAAAGTCTCTCTGATGCATTATGTCGGGGTACCAGTCCAGCGGTGTGCACAACCTTTATGAATATGGAAGCAGCAACACCTTTGGAGTTGTGGTCCAAGTTCTGGGTCCGAAAGTTATGGAATGAGTTATAGCCTGGTAGTGCAGGGGTGATTTCTGCTGCCTTGAACAAGGTCTGTGTTACAGCACAAATGTCGATGTTCTCCATTTTAAGGAGTGCTTCGAGTTTAGACTACTAGCATTTAGCAGCATGATCTGTAATTTTTGTTTGGTTTAATTTTCATGTCGGTAGTTTTAACATCAACACTTTTCCTTTAAATGTCAATATAGGGGGAAGCAAGAGCCTTTGCCAGAATCTTGAAGCCCAGGTGAGACAGAGCCAGGCTAGCTCTGGCAAAGCATTGTGGTCTGTCGATCAGGTACTGGATCCACCTGGAAAGACACCAGAAGATAAGCCAATTGTTACAGTAAGTCAATTTTCAGAATGTTTTGAGGCATCATTCTGAGTGATGGCAGAATGCTGTTTAAGGTTGGGGACATACCTGCCTGGGGCACATAATCAGTGAGCTCAGTCTTGTTTATCTTCACATAGTCCACAGAGGTATGTCTCAAGTCATTCACACCAACATGGACTATGGCAGCCCTAACAGTACCTGTTGTTGAGAGACTTGAGTTTGTGTATGATATGGTGGGTTCTGGTACCTGACAGAAAACTAACTGTGACTTTCTCCATATCCAGCATGGTGCGAGGCACATATGCGTGTCTGACAACGAAGTCTCCCATGAGTAATATGTTTGGTTTATGGTGAATACTCAGTGTTTGTGAGGCATAGGTGTGTGGACTGTACGTGATGTGGAGGGTTGTGGAGATTGTGTGCGTTTTTGTCCTGGAGGACTCCTTTGTACGTGTATTGCATAGGTGTGGGTGGTGTTATATTAATTTTATATATTTATATAATTTGTATTGATTGTGGAAGGTAGTGACCAAATCATTTGGTAGGTTCTATCATTGCGCAATGATGCATATTTTGACTGCCAACAGCATGTTGAGTGTTTTGGTTCACATCCAGAGGGCTTGCTGAAACAAGTGATGGCAATCTTGGGGTTAGGTCATCAATACCTTAGTTGACCTTGAATGTCATTATATTGTAAAGAGAGGTAGGCAGAGGAACACAGCTACTGTGCTTTTATGAACAATGTAATGTGCTTGTTTTTTTTAGAATCATAGATGGAACTCTTTTGCAAATGTGTTTGAGAAGGGTTGGGAAACAGGCATAGTATACTGCTGTACTGTGATAGTGTCTCTGTGTGCATTTAGGAAGCTGATGGGTTTAGGTGAGAACTGGGTCTGAGGTGGACCAGCACTTAACTTTTGGATGCATCTAGAATCTATTCAGTTGGCTTGCTTCACGACATAGTGGGTACCTAAAGTAGACATCAACAGCATCTTGAGTCACCCATAGCTGTTTCTTCATTGCTTTGTGGAGAGGTGAGAAAAGTCAACAGAGTTGAATGACACACTGTGGTTATCTGTCTGTAGCATTCTGTGCCACAAAACAAAACTGATGAAGACTAGTTGGGGCAATGGCAGCTCAGTTAGGTAACAGAGGGGGATATTACACTGTGCTTGCTGCAACTGAATGCAGCTGCACTGAGCTTGAGGCATCGGAACAGTGATTGCACACAAGTTATGCATCACTATTTTAAGACGAGTTGGGGGAATTGTGTGAAATTAATGTTAGCTTGCAAGTCTGCCTTTGTCAATTTATACATGTATGTGTCTGAGTGTGTGAGAGTGAGAGTGTGTGAGTGAGTGTGTGTGTGTGTGTGTGTGTGTGTGTGTGTGTGTGTGTGTGTGTGTGTGTGAGAGTGTGTGTGTGTGAGTGTGTGTGAGTGTGAGTGTGAGTGAGTGTGAGTGTGAGTGTGAGTGTGAGTGTGAGTGTGTGTGTGAGTGTGAGTGTGTGAGTGTGTGTGTGTGTGTGTGTGTGTGTGTGTGTGTGTGTGTGTGTGTGTGTGTGTGTGTGTGTGTGTGTGTGAGAGTGTGTGTGAGTGTGAGTGTGAGTGTGAGTGTGAGTGTGTGTGTGTGTGTGTGTGTGTGTGTGTGTGTGTGTGTGTGTGTGTGTGTGTGTGTGTGTGTGTGTGTGTGTGTGTGAGAGAGGTGTAACGTTGAACAATGTAGCTTGAGCTGCACTGGCACCAACCCTGTTTAGGGATGACATGATGTCAGTGCAGTGGGCTTGCTGCAACAACTGTTGGGTGGCCTGAACTGATATCAACTGCAGATTGGGTGGCCCACAGTTGTTGTAGCACTGTTTTGTGGAGAGGTGGGCAATGCTGCATGGTTCACCAGTACATTTTCTCTCAGTGTGTGTGTTTTAGTATTGGATGTGTCAAAGAGAATGACGTAGCATGGCATGGATGAGACCAAATCTCTAAAATGGAGCAACTAATAGGTGCCCAGAGCTGACATCACCAGCTTATGTGTAGTCTGTGTCTTGCGAATAGACGGGAAAAGCAGCATGGTTTACCAGTATATATGTTTAGCATGGGTGATGTGAAACAGAGTGATATACCCTGGCAGGACTGACAGGAAAGCACTTACTGGAACCCCTGGAGTCAGTGGATTCGCTTACACTAGCTAATACTGCTAGGTGGTTTGCCTGGCATCATTTGCAGAGATTTGTACAGGATATAAAAATGTCATTTAAAATCACATCCAGAAATGCAGTTATTGTCCCAGCTCTGGAAAGTTTATAAAAAATGTGATGATTGGGTTCATTTGATAGACGGGGAAGCTCTCTGAGTTGGATCCTCTCTGTCCAGATTTTCCAACAGTTATTTTGCTCCTTTTTACCACTGCCATAAACTACACAAACCATCTCAGCAATAGACTAGTGTGGAGGTTTCAGAATGGATAGCATGGAACACTGACAATCAATGGAGAGTCAATGATATCAGGATGGGTATGTAAGGGGCATTGTGTCACTTAGCTACCCGGCACTCTGTAAGAGTCAGAGTCTCTGAAGATTGGGGTTCACAGTGATGCTTCATATGTTGTGAGATATGCATTAGAGGTGATTATAATGCCTGAACACACCAGTGCCTTCACTTTGTCAAATATGTTCTGATAGGTCAGGCATGTGTGTATTGATTTCCTGGAACATGAGTTTCTCACCAACCAGTTGGATTACATAGTGTTTTAAACTGTACCAGGAAGCCAGAAAGATAATGCTGTGCAATTTGCTGCAGAGAGTGGAGTATTCCATTTACTGTGCTGCAGGATAATTCACAGTTGGATGTAAATGCCACAATATGGTGTTAACAAGAATCAGTGTCACCAATTATGACTGTTTTCCCATTTGCGGACATGCCTTTTTTACTTGCAGAAGCAGTGAGCAGGGTATTCTAGTATGATAACAAGTAAATGATAGTAAGATGCTACACTGGAGTAATGTCTGCACAAATATGGATGTACAATTTATTACACTACTAGCTTGTGTGCAGTCCATGTTGAAATGTAACAGTTTTGTGACACCGGTACCATTGGGATATTAAGTTGTGTCGTCAGTTTAAAACCAGGTTTCCTCTGTGGTCATTCTCTAGCCTCATCTGTTACTATTGTTAGGGTTCCATGTGCAAATGATAAGCCATTGCCTGTGACGTAGGGTTCACAGGCATATGCATCACTCCTCCATCTTATGTTGCTGAACAGTGAATTGCAGTTACTCAGAGGAGTGGTGATGTCGCCGTAATGGAATGCTCTCTCAGCATACCTGTCATCTGAGCTGGTCTCTTGATGTACTGAAAGGCAAGCCATTGTTATTCATCTGACTTCACAAATTATGCACTTGAGGCAAGCATTATTGAAAGGTGTCTTATCTACACGATTGCTCTTGTTTCATAGGTTCATAGGTAGGTACTAGGCTATCGGCCCAAGGGTCTATGTAAGCCTAGCCAACAAGGTTCCCTGGCTTACGCCACCCCAGAAAGTTATTTTCCTGTGCCACTGTCGAGCAGAGACACAGAAGTGATCCCCGGGGTGTATTTCCTATTTCCCATCCACTCATCAAGATTTTTCTTGAAGAGTGCTAATGAAGAACTTTACTTTACATAGATGGGTAGCCTGCTCCAGAGTATGGGAAGTCTCTGGGATAGGAATCTATCCCTCCAGCATGTCCTGTTTATTGTGGTGACAAGGTTTAGGTCCCTAGAGCGTGTAGCTCGGAGGGATTGGGATTTCTTTAGGTAAAGCATGTCCAACAGCTCTGGGTTTGACATAGCTTTATATGTTAGGCAGAGATCAACTCGTAGTAGGCGATATGCTATGGAGTAAAGCTGCAGTTTTTTTAGGCGGTCAGTGTAGGGCATTTGTTTGAGTCCAGTAATCCTCTTTGTGAGGTACTTCTGTGGCCTTTCCAGCTGCTGCAGATGTCTTGAGAGGTACATTCCAAAAGTGGCGTTGTACTCTATAATGGGTCTAATGAGTGTCAAGTAGAGGGGAACAATGACCTCTTTTTTGCTGGATGAGAACCCTTTTATGATGAGGTGTGCCACGTAGAAGGACTAACTGTATAGAAGCTCTTAAATTAGTATTTACTACTTCAGTGTGGTACATACAGGTTTACAAAGAACCAAACTTAAGGAAAAGTGAAAAAATATATATTTTTCAATTATTTTTCTGTAGTGGTCCTTTAAGCAGTGTTGAGTCCATGGGCAAATTGTACATTATCTGGCTTGCCTGTACTTTGGAGTTACAGAGCAGATGTTCAACACCCAAAGTTTTAGCTTTGCACCCTTTTGGTTTTTTTTCTGAAGCCATAGCCAATCCCTCTGGTTCATAGGAGTAGATGCTTATGTATAATATTAATAATTTCTGTTCACATTTGTTTCATTGATGTTCATAGCTAAATGGCTTTTTATTCTTGATCCCTGCTGTAAGTATATTCATATGTTTATAGAAATGTAACGGTTACAGGTACATAAAACATGGCAGTAGTATGAAACATATTGTCGGCGGTAGTCTGATTTATCTAGCTTGTTAAGGAAATGTGTGAAATTCTGGATATCAGTGAATAGATAAACTTGTACTGACAGCTTGCAATGGACAACAGTTAACATTAAGGACTAACAGTATCCACACTGTTCACAACATTAGGAGAAGGCACTGCATAGCATGAAGGAAATAATTTAATTTGAATTTAAAAAAACTGACTATGAGCAGACAATAGCAGTAGTACACAAAAATATAAGGAGAACTCAGTAGTATGCATAAGGGAAAACGACAGCAAGGCCTGAAATTCAATGTAAGGCAAATGTCTATATTTTTAGAGTTGTGTTTTTTATTTTATTTTATTTCTTTATTTATTTATTTTTTTTTGCAAACACAGCCCAGTCTGTCAGTGGCCAATATGAATGGTAATCAGTGAATGTTACAGGCATTTGCAAAGGAATACTTAAACTCCTTTATATGAATGATTGAGAAAAAGCATTTTTGTAACGATTTAATGTAAAAGTGGTATTCAAGATGACAGGAGTAAGAGAGATGAGGGAACACTTTTACTGGCACACCAAGCAGACAGCAAGCAAATCTGTTTGATGTGTATTGTCATGTAAAGCTGACTGAATAGCTGAACCTTGCAGGGTGGGAAATGTGATACTCTTGCTAGCAGGGGGTTGGAATATGGGAAGAGTAACTGAAGAAGAAACTGAGGCATATCAAGGTTAAATGCATAAAAAAAGGCTGATATCTCAGCAAAGAGGCACTATTTCTGGAAGCTTTTTTTCACAGAATGTGTAACACATCAGCAGCAATCACATTTGTAAGAGGCACTGCATGACAGAGAATTATACTTTTACTGAGGCCTCTGAAAAATAGCTTCTCATCTCAGTTCTTCCATTCTAAGTGAATGGAACAGTACTGTAATTGCACAGCTATGGGCGCTAAAATCTCAAATACAGTGGACTTGCAGTGTATTATGGGCTAGATTTTCTTTTAGAACAGAACTAATTCTCATCAGGATGTCTGCCCCCAGGAGGGCAGTCAGGGGTACAAAAAGAATAAAATTAGTATTTACTACTTCAATGTGGTACATACAGGTTTGCAAAGAGCCAAACTTAAGGAAAAGTGTAAAAATATATATTTTTCAATTATTTTCCTGTAGTGGTCCTTTAAACGTTCGAGGTCTTAAAGTATACCCAAAAGTAATGCAGTCTGTTCCTTCCAGATTCTGTGGTATAGCTGAAAATCTCAGGTTTTCCCTATGTGCTCTGTCCTTTAATTCTATTATTTTCTGAAACATCTCTTGCTGAGCAGTCTCATATTCAATCAGCCTTTTCTTCATTTTAACCTCTGATTTTTGCAGCTTTATCACCTCATAAAACTCTCTTTAAAGCTTCTTCCATTTTCTCTAGCCTTTTGTTGTTTGCGTTGATATACTCCATCAGTGTTTTGTTTAGTTTAACCAGGTCTGTGTGCAGTTGTCTTATATTTTACTGGAAGTCATGTCTGGAGGTTGCATTGCTTTTTGCTGAACAGCTGCAAAACTTTCCCCAGTCAGTGTTTCTTCCTCACTTTTTGTAGCTGACTTTTTTCCAGATGCTCTGTATTTCTTTTTTTCCTGGCATCCAGGCAGTACACTTAAGTACACTTACTAGCCAGTTACTGAAATTCACCCACAAACACAAACTTCCACTGGTCTTCTCTGTTGAGTTTCTGTTTTCACACTGGAGAGCTAGAGTTAAGCTGTTACTCAATGTGCAGCCATCTTCGAAGTCTCCTACTGTCATAGGTTCATAGGGTAGTACTAGGCTAACTGCCCTTATAGGCCATTTTAAGCCTAGCCAATTACCCCATATCAGAATCAAACCCTGCACCTTGTGTTTCTAAGATAAGCACTTTAACCATTATGCCAACCTCCCACCCACCCACCCACAAAGTTTTCTTCTAAATGGCTATAAACTATGTCGGCATCAATTCCAGTGTACGGTTTATGCACCGTTGGAAGGCAAGTTATTGACCTACAGTTTTTAGGATAGCTTGCAGGTTCACTCTTAACTATGAGACTTGTTTTTCCTGTTATCAACAAGGCTGGTGCCTGTTTGGGGTGTGCATATAAATAATTCTTCGTCGCTAAATCTTCATGTAAAAATGTTAATACATTTAGCCAGAAGTTAGGTACTGCATCTGTGACTTGGGTTTTCCAATTGGAGCTTTTCTTGACTTTTTTCAGCCTTTCTGGCCGTTATTTCATCCCATTTTATATCCTGTACATTTGAACTTCTTATTCTTTCTTTTACTTCTTCTATCCATTCAGGATCTTTGTTATTTTCCACAGGATCTTTATAGATATTTCTCCAAAATGTATTTATTTCTTCTTTTTTTGGTGGTGTTTCAATTCCTTTTGCCTTGTTTCCCAATTCTCTATAAAACTTTTTTGGGTCATCAATAAACTGCTTATTTTGTACTTTACCTTTACATTTATCTGCATATCTTCTAAGTTTTTCTGCCTGTGCTGATATTTTTAGTTTATTACTTGTGATACTGCATGACAGATCCTGAACTGTTCTAATACTGTGCATTGTTTTTATCGTGTCTTTGAGTATTTTTATTGATCTCTTCCCTCTTCTATACTCTTCTAACAGTGACACCTCTTAACTGCTTTATAGTTTTCTCTATTCAATACTTCCGTGACAGCATTAGATTTCTCCCCTTCCTTTTTTTTCCTTACTACCCTGTGTTTTTGTGGTAAAACTTTATCTGTTATTAATTTATCTGCACAGCAATATATCCTATTTACTTTTGTTATATCGCATACATCTCTATGGATAGTCCTAGTTACTGTGTTCATTTGTTTTATCAAACTTCTAACTTTTTGAGTTTTATTGACTTTCTGTAGTCTATCTCTTTCATTGATCTTAATATGTCTGTTCAGCTCTTCTCTTAGATCAGTTTCTTCTAAACTGAGGGCACATTCTTTGTTCTCCATTTCCTGCGGGCATTCCATACAAAAGTTCCAGGCATTATCCTGTGTCATCTACTGTTCTTTCTTATGGAAACTCACTGGCGTATCAATCTACATTGACTGTGTCAGAGTTGCCACAGTTTCCTGTTCCTTCCCTTGCTATGCAACTCCAACTGAATGTCTGTACTAGTTTCATACGGAAGGTTGCAAAGTATCTTCATATGGCAACTGATCAGATGTTTCCCGCTCTACTAATTTCTCCTTAATTTGGGGATCTGTTGCTCTACCCTGCTGTAATGTTATCAGAGTTGGATTTTCTACACTAAATCCTTCACTTTGCAAGTAATCCATATCCTCAGTTTCTGTTTCTTTAACTTTAACATCACTAATTTTTACTACTTTTCCTCTCTATTTTCTTATTTTTTGTACTGTAAACTTTTCTGAGTCCAGACGTCTTTGCCTATATTTCTCTTCAAATATCTTGGTGCTGCTCTTTTTGTATTAATTATTTTTGCTTTTTCCTTTGCATAGATATTGCACCATATTAAATCTCTTTTTCTTTCCCATGTCCATATAAAAGAAGTATGTACTTATCATAACATTCCATCTGTGTTGTCCATTTTCATTCTTCCTCAATGAATGGTTCGGGTCAGATATTTGGACCCGACCTGGCTGTTACATTAGCTCATGGACACCAACAAACTCTCAAGCTCTTTTTCAACCCATAAAGCACTACATCTAATGTCTCTCAGATCCTATTTACAGCCTGAGAGAGAAAAACTATAAAATAATTGCAATAACTGGAGTTCAACATGAGGGAAGCTATGATGTCCCTAAGAGTCTCATTTCTCCAGAAGTCATTTTTGAGAAAAGGAGGTGGATGGAGGGTGGAGAATTGAGGAAAAACAAAGATGGAACATTATAAGTACATAACTTCTTTATCTGATGTTGTCAATTTTCCTTCATTCCTCAACAGGTGGGACAGAGTCCCCAGCTACCTAAATTCCTGGGTGGACTCTAATGAAGGATATTTCTGAGTACGGATGACCCAAAGGCTACTCTTCCCCTCAAGCCCAGATCTAGTTTGTAAAGAGTGATAAAGGTATGAGGATTTGACCAAGCTGCAGCTGCACATATGTCCTCCATGGATGCTCTAGACTGGAATACAGTAGAAATAGCCACAGATCTGGTTGAATGGGCCTTTAATGTTTTTTGTAAGGGGAGATTCAATTTTCTGTAGACAAATGATACGCAATCCGTCAACCATATGGTTAGAGTTACCTCAGTAACTGATTTACCCACCTTATGTGCAAAGGAAACAAACAGCTGGTCTGTCTTAATTTCTTTTTTTTTCTGTGGAGGAAGAAACATAATTGTCAATGAACACGCAGTAAGTGCAGCATATATTCTCCCGTATTTGAAAATTTTGGGAAAGTTTGGGAGGAACACTGGCAGGTTAATGTTGGATTCTGACACCACCTTATGGAGGAAGGAAGCATCGGTACGTAATGTGACCCTATCCTTGTGGAAGATCAAGTATGGGGCTTAGAAAATAATACGTGAAGTTATGAAATTCTTCTAGAAGATGTAAATGCAACTAAAAAGACAGTTTCCCATGTCAAAAATTTTAAATCACATTTGGCTACAGGTTCAAAGGGGGAATGTGTTAAGGCTTGTAGTACCAAACTTAAACCCCATGGAGGTATGGGATTTTTGTCAGGAGGTCTAAATAGAAGTGTACCTTTCAAAAAGGCTTTGCACAGTTTAAAGGAAGCCAGGGAGAAATTCTGAAACCCCAAATGAAAGAGATGGCTGCAAGCTGAACTTTAATAGTCAATGAACTAGCACCCTCATTAAATAAATTTGCTAAAAATTCAAGAACAAAATGTATCAGGGCTGAGAAGTGGTTAACCTGAATCTGCCCTGCCCAATAAACAAATCTTCTCCATTTATTTCTGTAGAGTTTTCTCGTAGAGGATTTATGGGAAGATAACAGTAATAGAATGGACAGGCAAAGAGAGCATCTGTTGCCCCTGGCTATTAATGGAATTGGAGAAATCATGCAGTTTGTTTGAGATTTGAAATGTCTGGATGAATCATGCCTGTCAGGTGAGACAGAAGGTCTGGAATTGGATCCAGAATCTAATGTGGGTATAGAAGATGAAGCCAAAGGAAGGGGAACCAAATCTGTCTTGGCCAGTAAGGTGAAATGATGATAACTCTGCTCTTCAACCTGGCTGCTTTCCAAAGGAATTTGGGAATTAAAGGAGTCGAGGGATATGTGTACAGAAGACTGGGGGGGGGCGCAATTGTGGAGTACACCAACTCTCCTGGTGGAGGGACTAGGACAAAGAAGTTGCTGCACTTGCTGTTTTGGGCAGATGCAAAGAGATCGTAACAAGGCTGGACCCACTGACAGAAAATTATGTCCACTTTGTTTTTGAAAGACCACTTGTGAGGTAACAAGATGGACTTGCTCAGTTTGTCTGCTATCATGTTGGACTTCCCCGGAATATACATTACAATTAGAAAGTGGTGGGAAGAAACTGCCTATTGCCACATCCTCAGGGTTTCTTCACACAGGGGGTAAGATCTGGTTCCCCCTTGTTTGTTGATGAACCAAAGTACTGGCATGTTGTCCATTTGGATCACAATTGTTCCAAGAGGGAGATAGGTTTGGCATGCTTGCAATGTCAAAATCACTGCTTTCATTTCCAGAACAATAATATGCAAGTTGGACTCTTCAGGAGACCAAGTGCCTTGGACGGTCTTCCTCAGAAAATGCCCCCCCACCCAATCTGGGAAGTGTCTGTGGTCATTATGGCTTTGGGATGAGGGGAAATAAAAGGACGACCTTGCAACAGTTGTTGTGACTGCATCCACAAGGAAAGATACCTTTTGCATACCTGAGTTCTTCTTATCTTTGTCAACATGGGTTGAGAGAGAATTGACCATTGTGCATGTAGCATCAATTGTAGAATTTTCATATATCTTGCTAAAGGAACTAAGATTATTGTCGCTGACATTGATTCCAGGGCTTGCAGAATCAACCGAGCTGAAATTCTGGTACTGCAAATTATTTTCTTGACCTGATTTCTTATTGTTTGTACTCTCAAAAGGGGAGGAGAAGCTAGCATAGATACTGTGTTGAATATTGCCCCATGTATTCCAATATCTGAGTCGGTTGTACTTGTGACTTGTTGTAGCTGATAGTTATTCCAAGATTTGAAGAAGTTTGCAACACTTGATCTCATGCTTGTATCAGCTGATGCCTTGTTGGAGCGGTAATGACCCAGTTGTCTAAGTATGGAAACACCTGGAATTCCTGTAGTCTCAAGTGAGCTGCTACTACTGCTACACACTTAGTGGTGGCTGTGGTGAGGACAAAGGGCAGTGCTCTGAACTGGAAATTACTTGCTCCCAGCCAGAAGCTTAAGTACCTCCTGGATCATCTGTTCATTTTTATGTGACAGTACGCATCCTGAAGGTCTATCAAACACATCCAGTCATCTTTGCTCAGAAAGGGCAGAATAGACTGAACCATAACCACCCGAATCTTGGTGTCTCGAACCGATTTTTTCAGCACACTGAGATCTAAAATTAGTCTCCAGTCTCTTGTTTCCCTTGGCACTAAAACGAATCTTGAGTACATTCCGGATTCTATTTGGTTTGGAGAGACCGCTTCGATTACTTTTTTTCTAGTGGCTTTTGGATATCTAGTGCTGCTGCTAACCTCTGATTGGGTGGAACATCAGGGATTTTCCTCAGTAACTGAGGTAATAGGGAAAAGGGAATAATATCATCTCTGGAAATGATTCTCTACACCCAAGTGTCCTTTGTTATGCTTAGCCAAGCTTCTTGGTGCAGAGATAAGCAACCGCTGACTGCATCCCGAGGAAGACAATCGGGCCTCCCTTCAGGAGCACTGAAAGGGTCTGTTGGAAAATGCATCGCTAGACCCTTAGTTTTGCAGGCCTCCCCTGCAACTGGGGCATCTTCTGCCATCATCACTCCCCCCTGCCTCTGTTGGAATTACCTCCACGTGTGTCTTGAAAAGAACCTTGAGACTTCTTGAACCACATCTTTCAACCTCCCTGTTAATTCCTGGAAAAGGTTCGTTGAGGGGTCAAAAATGTTCTGTCTTTCTCAAACCTGGAGAGTGTGTCTTTTACTGTGTGGCCAAACAAAGAAGAACCATTAAAAGCTGCATTGATTAAAGATGACTTGAAAGGCTCCACAAAATCACACAGTTGTATCCAGACATGCCTCCTGATGGAAATACCTGAACCCACTGCCCTAGAGTCACCTTCTGCAGCATGCGAGATGAGCCTTCTGGACAAATTTGCAATAGATTGAAGTGTAGCCAACTGTGAGGCCACAGAAGTTTCAGCCTCTCCAGTAGTGGTCCCTGAAAGGGAGTTTGAAAGTTCCTTAAACAAGCCCCTTTGCTGCCTCATGAATGTCATTGAAGCATACTCACTTCCAAATCTGTCCAATGCCCTAGATTCGCTATTAGGAGGATGCACAGTGATACTCTGTTCCACAAGTTCCTTCTTTGTAACTGCCACCACAACCATTGCATCAACTGCTACTCCCTTACTCCAATGTTTTCCTCCTACTGGTGGAACCAGAATACTGTCTGGTCTCTTGGGGAATGGTCAATCATATCAGCTTCCTTCCATGCCAGCTTAGAAACCAAATCAATAAGTTCATCAGTGGGTGAAGTAATAAAGGGGGTAGATGGGCAAGTCCCAAAAACTTCCAGAAATACTGACTCCTCAGGAGTTGGGAATTTGGTAGACAACTACCCTTCTGTTTACGGATCTCAAGGATGTCTCCAATTGAGACGTCATTGGGTAGTGATTTGGGAGACCCTTCTCCCTCATCAAGGTCAGTATCCACTGTGACGGACTCCTGGGGAGAGTCGAAGTGCCTCCTCTTGCATGTCCCCTTCCTAAGGACTTCTTCAGTAGGATGATCCAGAGAAATATCAAAACAGATGACAATACCTAGTTGGGTGGTCTGGAAGCTTTGGGCTGGCTGTCCCCATGCAATAGAATGTTCAGGATCATGGTGCAAAGTCAGTGGAGATGTCAAAGGTGGATCCAAGGGGGAAAGACCCATATGACCTGCCAGAGCAGAGAAAACCTTCCAGGTGTTTTGTGATATAAAAATGAGGCCACAATAAATCATTTCAAAACGTTTCCCACCTTTAATGTGACCTATAACCTGGACAATTCAATTGAAAAACGAACAAATCTGTTAGTGGAAAAAATATAAAAAGTAAAAAAAACATACAATATGCTGGTTGCATAAGTGTGCACACCCTTAAACTAATACTTTTTTGTGTGTGTGCACCCTTAAACTAATACTTTGCTGAAGCACCTTTTGATTTAATTACATCATTCAGTCTTCTTGGGCACACACCTGCCATCAATTAAAGAGACTTTGATTAACCCCAAATAAAGTTCAGCTGTTCTAGTAAGAGTTTCCTTACATTTAATCAGTTGCCTGCTACAGCAAAAGCCATGGTTTGCAGAGAGTTTACAAAGCATCAAAGGGATCTCATTGTTGAAAGGTATCAGTCAAGAGAAAGGTGCAAAAACATTTCCACAGCATTCCACAGAACACAGTGAAGACAGTCATCAAAAAGTGGAGAAAATATGGGACAACAGTGACATTGCAAAGAACTGGACGTCCCTCTAAAATTGATGAAAAGACAAGACAAAAAATGGTCAGGGAGGCTGCTAAGAGACCTACAGCAACACTGAAGGAGCTGCAGGAATTTCTGGAAAGTACTGGTTGTGTACTACATGTGACAACAATCTCCCATGTTCTCCATATGTCTGGACTATGGGGTAGGGTTGCAAGAAACAAGCCTTGTCTTACATAGAAAAACATCCAGGCCCAGCTTAAATTTGCAAAACAATACATCAAGTCTCCCAAAAGCACGTGGGGAAAATGTGTTATGGTCTAATGAGACCAAGGTTGAACTTTCTGGCCGCAATTCCAAAAGGTATGTTTGGAGCAAAAACAACACTTCGCATCACCAAAAGAACACCATCCTCACAGTGAAGCATGGTGGTGGCAGTATCATGCTTTGGGGTTGCTTTTCTTCTGCTGGAACTGGGGCTTTAGTCAAGGTGGAGGGAATTATGATCAGATCCAAATACCAGTCACTTTTGGCCCAAAAACTTCAGGCGTCTGCTAGAAAGCTGAAGATGAAGAGGAATTTCACCTTTCAACATGACAATGACGCCAAGCATACATCCAAATCAAAAAAAGGATGGCTTCACCAGAAAAAAAATAAAGTTTTGGAATGGCCTAGCCAGAGCCCAGACCTAAATCCAATAGAAAATCTGTGGGGTGAGAAGAGGGCTGTGCACAAGGAAGAGTGGGCAAATATTGCCAAGTCAAGATGTGCCATGCTGATAGATTCCTACCCAAGAAGACCGAATGCTGTAATTAAATGAAAAGGTGCTTCAACAAAGTAATAGTTTAAGGGGTGTACGCACTTATCCAACCAGCTTATTGTACGTTTTTTATTTTTTATATTTTTCCCCTAACAGATTTGATTTTCAATTGAATTGTGCAGGTTATAGGTCACATTAAAAGTGGGAAAAGTTTTGAAATGATTTATTGTGGTCTCATTTTTTTATATCATGAAAACCTGGTATTTTAACAGGGGTGTGTACACGTTTTTATATCTACTGTATGTGCCAGTTTCTATGGAAGGAGAGGGAACTGTGAATCTGTTTATACCTTCCCTCAGGAGGTTGTAATCAGCTTTCAAGAAGTTTTTTTGTTTGACCCTATCTAGGGGGTGGTTGGGGAAATGGTGACTTCAACAAAAGTGACCACTTTGTGCTCGGATCTTACCAGAGAGGATTACTCTGTAGGGATACACTGCAGTGGTTACTTATGTTGGTTAATACCAAGTCCAAGATATTTTCACCAGTTGTGGTGGTGTCAAGCAGCTTGTCCAAGGCATTTGCATTGAGAAAATCAAGGAATCTCTGGGCAGCTGTGTTTGGCATGAGTAGTTCTTCCAATCTATGGTTGGATAGTTAAAGTCGCCCATGCTTAGGGTAAAAGGTTGAATTTTGATAGATTTGAAGAGGTACAGATAGGTGGAGTGGGCATCTTGAGTCAAAGTTGGGGGCCTGTAGCTAGCTATGATTTGAATAGGTGTCCTGTTAATTTTGAAGGCATCCATTTCAAGAAGCTTTTTTTCTTGCACCTTGATATTAGTGCTTTCTTCTTAGATAGAAAAAAAAACAAGAAAAACAAACCAGAGTCCTTTCCCCCTTTTGACTATTTGCTCTATTTTATCTAAAGTATCCAGAGAGATGATGCGACTACCAAGTTTCCAAGACAAATAACATTACAGAGGTTGTGCATTTCCACCTAAATTAGTATACTGCCAAAATGTATGTATAAAATACCCTATAAAATCACTATCACATTTCCAACAAATGAGTGTCACATTCAGGCATATTTTGGAGTGTCTTGTAGTAGTACAAAATATTTAAAGAGGCATTTAAATGTATATATCTACATTTCCTTGCCATGTCTGAGGGCTAGGATAATTCTTTCCCAAGCTGCATATGTCATAGCAATACTCAGCTCTTCTTCCTAAACAATTATAAACTTATTTGTAACCTTAGCACCTTCTTCTTTTAAGCATTTTATACACTTTACTTATGTCTACCATTTTTACCTAGTGTTCTTGCCTAATTTGCATCTGACAAAGAACCAGTTTTAGCCATTTATCTCTTTGGGTTGTACACAGTTTCAAAGCCTTCAACTCATCTATTAGTTTAGTGTAAAATTCTCTAATACCATAGCTGGCACCCCAATCCATGTACTGTTCCCATATTATTACTTTTTGTCTTTATTAACTGATCCCAGTACATTACCCCCTATAAATCTTCAAACTTCTAAACATTTCTGTTACAGCTCCCAGTCTTATAACATGTCTGTTGGGGCCAGCTCATCCAAACAGGTTACTGTGTCACTTTCCATTACACTTTTATATCAGCTTTAGCATCTATATCAGTCCCCCTGCCCTTTTTACCTTCCGTCCCTTAATAAATTATAATTCCCTCTGATCCTTGCCATTTACTGCATCAGGATGGCTTTCCATGTAAAGTAGTAGCCTAGGTTCAAAATTCCCTGCATCACCTACTGGGATATACATATTTAAAGATGTGCATAACACTCCAAGTTTCCCCTCCTACTAATACAAATCTGCATCTGTTACCTTTTTGTATTTTCAGCAACTACAAAGTCATGTTTCTCTGCAATAGTGCAGCAGCATCACACCCTTGGCCTCCCAATGGATATGACGAAAATCTTAATTTACACCCTTCCCTGGCTTCAAATGATTCATATGTTCATAGGTTCATAGGTTCATACTAGGCTATCTGCCCTAGGGCATTTATAAGCCTAGCCAGAGTGTGTTTGGCTTTCGCCACCCATTTTAAATTAATTTTGCTATGCCTTTTTTTGAGGTTAGTATACTGTGCTTCTGTCTAACAGTGACACAGAAGTGACAGCCGGGGTAAACCTACGATCTCCCATCCACTCAAGATTCCTCTTGAAGAGAGTCAATGTGGGACTCTGCCTAACCTGGACTGGGATTTTATTCCAGAGTGAAGGGAGCCTCTGGGTTATGAATCTGTCCCTCCAGCATGTCCTATTTATTTTAGTGCTGAGGTTCAAGTCTCTCGAGCGCGTAGCTCGATGGGATTTGGATTTTCTGAGGTGCAGCATGTACATTAATTCCGGGTTGGACATGGCTTTATCCGTCAGGCACAGATTGCCTCTGAGCAGGCGGTATGCCACTGAGTAGAGCTGGAGTTTCTTTAACCGGGCAGCATATGGCATCTGTTTGAGCCCTTTGATCCTCTTGGTGAGGTACTTTTGGGGTCTTTCCAGTTGCTGCAGGTGTCTGGTAATGTACATCCCAAAAGGGGCATTGTACTCAATTATGGGCCTGATGAGGGATGAGTAAAGAGGTACGATGACCTCCCCTGATCTAGATGTGAATCCCTTCATGATTAGGTGGGCTATATAAAATGTTTTTCTAACCACTTTGGCCACGTGGTTGTCAAATGAGAGATTGCTATCAACTTGGGTCCCCAGGTCCCTAATGACTTCTTCTGTACTTAATGGATTACCACCTATGTGGTTATTTGTGGGCACTTTGTTTTTGCCAAAGGGGATGACAATACACTTTTTGGCATTTAGCTTGAGGCCATGGCTCTGGCACCAGTTGTCTGTTTCTATGAGGCCCTTTTGGAGGATGCTTGTGTCGGCTGGAGAGTTGATTATGGCGCCCAGTTTGCAGTCATCTGCGAACTTGGTCAGCCACAGTCCTTCCGTGTTGGCCTGTACCCGAAAATATATACCGAACAAGAGAGGTCCCAGGACTGAGCCTTGTGGGACGCCACTTGTAACTGGTTTGGAGTCTGACATGGCTCCAGCAATTCTAACCATGTGGGTTCTGTCCTTGAGCCAGTTTGCAACCCATCTAGTGACATAGGGGTTTATATTTAAGCTGGTGAGCTTATCTATAATGCCCCAGTGGGGTATTGTATCGAAGGCTTTTGCGAGGTCCAGGTAGGATGTGTGGACCACCTTCCCCTCGTCAATGGCCTTGGTGACTGTTTCAAAGAAATCGACCAGGTTTAAGAGGCAGGATCTGCCCTTAACAAAGCAAAACTGGGTAGGATCCAGTGTCTGTAGGTCCCCAATATCTTTATTTATGAGGTCCATGATGATCCTTTCCATAGCTTTGCAGACCAAGCTAGTCAGGCTTATGGGGCGATAGTTTCCAGGATCCGTTGAGGCACCACCTTTGTGGAGAGGGACCACTGTTGCTGTACGCCACTCTTTGGGTACATATCCTGTAGTAAGGCTAAGATTGAACAGTAGTTTTATGTTTGGGTTTAGCTCTTCTTGGAGTTCATGTAGGCGCAGCCGGGACACCATCTGGTCCCATTGATGCTGTGTTTTTGCTTTGGAGAGGCGGCTCTTACCTGAGCATCTGAGATGTCAGGGGGGCAGCACTCTGTTGGGATAGATATTTGCCCTTTTGGTGGGGAGAGGGGGGAGAAGTCTGCACTGAACCTGTCAGCTAGGATGTTGGCAACGTCTGTGGGCTCGGTGTATTTTTTGTCATTTTGGACTAATTCTGAGCATATCTGGGAATTCCCACCCAGGTTCCTAACATAACTAAAGAAAGCCTTGTGATTATCCTTAGTGTCCTGTGCAATTTTTCTCTCGAAGTTGGCCTTAGATGATTTTATGAGTGCCCGTAGTTTTTTGCTAATACTGATCAGAGATGCCTTCCCTTTTTGGGATTTTGCTCTATCATGTAGTAGCTTCCTCCTTCTATTGTATAGTTTGTTTATGGCTGGGGTCCACCAGACAGGACGTCTGCCTTTGGAGGATTGGGTCTTGGTTTTATTTGGGATTGCATGATCCATGCATTCCTGAAGGTGTTCATAGAATGCGTTTATAAAGGATTCTGCAGTCTGGGCCGTATTTTCCACAGGCATTCAAATGCATTTCTTGCAGCAATACAGACATGAATGTCTTAATGTACACATACTTTTTTGCTTAATTTGCTAAACTAGGTAAACCTACTGATTACAAGTATCCCATTTCAGGAGGGATTCTGGAGCGCTAAGTAATTTTCTCAAAGTCAAACAGTATGCAAATGGAGGTGGAAGAAATTAGATCCTGTACCGTGGACTATATGAAGCTGCTCATTAAAAGCTCCATCTGCCACATACTTTGGATCTTTTCGGAAGATATGACAACCATTAACATAAACTGTTAAAACACACTTCCGTTGTGCATAAATGCGTCAGCCAAAGTAATAAATATATTAAATAAAAGCAGCAAGCAACTCAAAAACAACTTTAAATGAACCGTCACACAGTGTTTTCATCTCAAAAGATGTCATCAGACTGTGAAAAAACAGATAAATCACTGGAATATATACCAAGTGAATCACAAGGGAAAAAAACACTTCTTTTCACTGATCTAAAAGTCACACAATCAGAAGCTAACATTTTCCAATAATATCTCTATAAATGCAGGAATTCAAATGTACCTGCCAACAATATTCAGCCCAACATAATTTTTCATTTGTGCCAAACCTATTCGTAAAACATCCAACCTAATCAATGACCCAAAATAAAAAGCAGCTGCAATTCATTGACCTAAGAATATGCTAACTAATATTCATCTTATCTTTCTTTTAATCTTTATAAATACAGCATCAGCGGGAATTAAAAATAAACTTGAGAAAGAAATGACACTCACAACAGAAGTGCCTGTGAACAATTTATGTTAGTGGTAGTTTTGCCAATATAAAATGATGCACAAGAATTGCAAAGAGCTGCATATAAGTGAATTTTGCAAATATATTTACCAAATATATTTACTTCTCTGAGCCATATATTTACACAGGCTACAATTCATACACTTAAACATACCTGTCTTACTATATTTGGTAACCATATGACATGTCGGAACCCGTTAGACTGAGTGCCGAAACAAGGAGATTGAATGGCCGAAAAACAGGGTCTATATTATATCATTGAACGCTTAAAAAAGCGAACGCTGATTGATCGACCTAATTTAAGCAAAAGCTTACAATCTCGAACGGTCAGATCAGCGATTTTTTTCCCAGGGAAAAAAATTGCTGATCCAAAACACATACACACAACACAAGCACACCAAACAAACAGAAATCCACACACATACACCTAAAATCTGATACCTAACCCTACACTAAACTATGCACACACCACTAACTATCCACTTACCTTAACCCAAACCCTAACCCTAAGGTCCGTCACTATCGCACACTCACCTCACCCGCTCCCTAACCCTAACTCACTTAAATCCGCCCTAACCCTCATGTCCACTCAATCGCACACACACCTAACCCGAGCCCTAACTCTAACTCACCTAAATCACCCTAACACTCACATCCACACAATCGCACACTTACCTGAATCCGACCGGTAACTTTCCACCATAACACTGAAAATACCGAAGAAACAGAAACGGACAACTGAATTCTTTCCCTAGGAAAAAATTTGAGTTTCTACTGCTTCGATATTTTGCAGTTTCGTGAAAATAAGTTCGATCAATCAGCGTTCGCTTTTTTAAGGTGTTCGAGGATATAATATAGACCCCGAAAAATAGACCTACATATACCAAGTTAAAGATGGCCATTTCCCAGAATATTCCCTTTTCTCCAAAGTATGGCAATCTCAGAGTTGCTGTATATAAATTTGGAGGTGTAGGGGACTTGCTCCCTGCAAAAAAACACGTTTAAAGGAGAAGAATGATGTTCACTCTTCTGCATTATCAGTCTTTTTATTTTCAGCATGCCAGCACTCAACATTTCAGTAGGGAGCATTATATTGTACTTTCTCAGAAGTATTTAGTTGTATCTGAAAGATGCCTCTCAGACTTGTACTTTTTTCCTTAAACACTGAAGCTGTATTAAGCTTGGTTAAAGTCTGCAGAAAAACTTCCACGATTTTTCAGTAACTTTCAACTTCCATAATGCTGCTTGTATCAACAGAATTTTTGATTAACACAGTTGTTTTATATTCATTTCTACTTGTTCGTTTGTTTATAGGTTCATAGGTTCATACTAGGCTATCTGCCCTAGGGCATTTATAAGCCTAGCCAGAATGTGTTTGGCTTTCGCCACCCATTTTAAATTTATTTTGCTATGCCCTTTTTCGAGGTTAGTATACTATGCCTCTATCTAACAGTGACACAGAAGTGATACCCGGGGTAAACCTACGATCTCCCATCCACTCATCAAGATTCCTCTTGAAGAGAGTCAATGAGGGACTCTGCCTAACCTGGACTGGGATTTTATTCCAGAGTGAAGGGAGCCTCTGGGTTATGAATCTGTCCCTCCAGCATGTCCTATTTATTTCAGTGCTGAGGTTCAAGTCTCTCGAGCGCGTAGCTCAATGGGATTTAGATTTTCTGAGGTGCAGCATGTCCATTAATTCCGGGTTGGACATGGCTTTATACGTCAGGCACAGATCTCCTCTGAACAGGCGGTATGCCACTGAGTAGAGCTGGAGTTTCTTTAACCGGGCAGCATATGGCATCTGTTTGAGCCCTTTGATCCTCTTGGTGAGGTACTTTTGGGGTCTTTCCAGTTGCTGCAGGTGTGTGGTAAGGTACATCCCAAAGGGGCATTGTACTCAATTATGGGCCTGATGAGGGATGAGTAAAGAGGCACGATGACCTCCCTGATCTAGATGTGAATCCCTTCATGATTAGGTGGGCTATATAAAATGTTTTTCTAACCACTTTGGCCACGTGGTTGTCAAATGAGAGATTGCTATCAACTTGGGTCCCCAGGTCCCTAATTACTTCTTCTGTACTTAATGGATTTCCACCTATGTGGTAATTTGTGGGCACTTTGTTTTTGCCAAAGGGGATGACTATACACTTTTGGCATTTAGCTTGAGGCCATGGCTCTGGCACCAGTTGTCTGTTTCTATGAGGCCCTTTTGGAGGATGCTTGTGTCGGCTGGAGAGTCGATTATGGCACCCAGTTTGCAGTCATCTGCGAACTTGGTCAGCCACAGTCCTTCCATGTTGGCCTGTACCTCCGAAATATATACCGAACAAGAGGTCCCAGGACTGAGCCTTGTGGGACACCACTTGTAACTGGTTTGGAGTCTGACATGGCTCCAGCAATTCTAACCATGTGGGTTCTGTCCTTGATCCAGTTTGCAATCCATCTAGTGACATAGGGGTTTATATTTAAGCTGGTGAGCTTATCTATAATGCCAGTGGGGTATTGTATTGAAGGCTTTTGCGAGGTCCAGGTAGGCTGTGTGGACCACCTTCCCCTCGTCAATGGCCTTGGTGACTGTTTCAAAGAAATCCACCAGGTTTAAGAGGCAGGATCTGCCCTTAACAAAGCCGAACTGGGTAGGATCCAGTGTTTGTAGGTCCCCAATATCTTTATTTATGAGGTCCATGATGATCCTTTCCATAGCTTTGCAGACCAAGCTAGTCAGGCTTATGGGGCGATAGTTTCCAGGATCCGTTGAGGCACCACCTTTATGGAGAGGGACCACTGTTGCTGTACGCCACTCTTTGGGCACATATCCTGTAGTAAGGCTGAGATTGAACAGTAGTTTTATGTTTGGGTTTAGCTCTTCTTTGAGTTCATGTAGGACGCAGCCCGGGACACCATCTGGTCCCATTGATGCTGTGTTTTTTGCTTTGGAGAGGGCATCTGGTCATCTACACTTGCATATTTAATGGCTGATAAACATTCTTCCTTCCTTCACTTCAGCAAATTTCTCCTTTAAAATATGTTCATGACAGTTCCCGTTTCAGTATCTAACTGGCAGTTCCTTACCACTCCTTTTAAACAGCAATTCATTCTCAGTCTACTGGACCTTACCATCTGGCTTTTAACTAAAATACCATTCAATTTATAATAGAGGGTATGCTTCTATAATCTAAATATGTAATACTTTGCAAAGGTTTCTAATATTATTTAGTTTTGAGTTCTCCAGTGTTCTTGTAAAATTCTAAACCCAGAAAATTAACAGTGAGTTTATTAAAAGAAGAAAAATGTAAATAGCTGCACACACTATTTAAATAAAAGCTTAACACTCTCAATGTTTTGATGTCAAACAAACAAACAAAAATCTCTAAAATGTTTATAATGGGCATTATATTTCATGTAAACAGAAATGACAGTTGTGTAAAATGTTACCATATCAGTAAATGTCCTTCTCTTCACTGTTGTAATATTCTTCACCTAAGGGATCTCCTGCCAAGGAAAGCCCAACACCCGGCCAGTATACCAAAGTCTTCAGCTTTTACAGGCAGTGTATATCACACGTTAGCTTCCTCAAAATGAAATAGGGCATAATGCTGACATACAGAATTAGATACTCAGAACCGAAAAAGCCCCTGGAGGATCAGAATACCCTCAGGGACAAATGCGAACATGTGCATCCAGAAAGAAAATGAAAGAAAGAAGAAAAGAAAAGAAAAGGTTTCAAACCAGAACACAGGGCAAGATTCAGGACAGAAGGAGAAGGAAGGATAGCCTGAATACTGCAACAGTGAAGAGAAGAAGGGCATCAACTGTTATGCTAAGATTTTACACAACTGTACTATGTCCTACCTTATAACTGTTGCAGAATTCTTCATCTAAAGGAGAGTACAATAGCTCAAGAAGATTCCTGGGAGGAGGAAGGCAGAGAAGAACCCTCCACAAGCCCATGCAAGACAGCCCTTTCAAAGCCTGCCCTCGCAACAACATCCAACTTGTAATGTTTAGTGAAAATATAAACAGAGGACCAAGTAGCAGCAACAAGGGCAGAACTGGTATCCAGAATTGGAAACTGGTATCTTGAAAAGGCATCAGAGGAGGCAACTGCAGTAGGAGAATGTACCCTTACAGATGAGGAAAGACATTTGCCATGAAAAGAACAGCAAAAGGAAATGGAATTAGAAATGCAGGAGATAGCTTGCTTAGAAACAGCCAAACGCAAAATATGGGATTAAAAGAAACAAAAAGCTACTCATACTTTCAAAAAAAACAAGAAGTTATGTGCTCACCATAACGTTCGATGTATGTAGTCCATCTCGCCTCACATTCTTACCCGTGGGTTCGGAGCCGAATATCGGCTCCAACTCGGCCGATTTTACTAGCTTGAAGTCTCTCATTGGCTGGGCTAAGCGGGTATCCCATGGTGCACTGCTCCATATCCCCAGATCTAGTCTGCTGCTAAAATCATTTGTACTCCATATGCACATCACATCCATATAAAGAATAAGCTAAGCAAGGAGACCCTGTAGATGACAACCTAACCTCCAAATCCTCCGGGAAGGGGGAAGGTGGGAGGGTAAGTAAGAATGTGAGGCGAGATGGACTACATACATCGAACGTTATGGTGAGTACATAACTTCTTGATGTTATGCCGTCCTATCTTGCCTACATTCTTACCCGTGGGACAGCGTCCCTAGCACCTACATCCTGGGTGGCTCATAGGAAAATACTCCTGAGAACTGTGGAGCCAAAGGGAGACCTGCCTCTGGAGACCGCATCCAATTTGTAATGAGAACCAAAAGTGTGAGGAGAAGCCCAAGTAGCTGCAGCACATATATCATCCATTGACAATCTAGCTTGATAGGCTGTGGATGTAGAAACAGCCCGAGTAGAACGTGCCTTGACTGGAAATGGCAGATTTCTACCTCCTGCTTGATAGATGAAAGAGATACAACTGGCTATCCATCTAGACAGTGTGACCTTGGATGCCGGAGAACCCATTCGGTTTTCCGAAAAGGAGACAAATAGTTGGTCAGATTTCCAGATATCTTTTGTCCGGTGAAGACAGAAGCGTAACTGTATATGTACATCCAATTGGTGGAATCTAAATTCTGCCTTGTTAGAAAAGTGAGGGAAGAAAACAGGCAGCTCAACGGACTGATTCATGTTAGACACGGAAGCCACTTTAGGAAGGAACGAGGGGTTTGGTCTAAGAGAGACCCTATCTTTATGGAAGATTAAATATGGGGGTTTGATGGAGAGGGCTTGAATTTCCGAAACCCGCCTCGCTGAAGTGACTGCTGTTAAAAATGCTGATTTCCATGTCAAGAATTTCAATTCTCAGGTAGCTGCAGGCTCAAATGGTGGTAAAGTAAGGGCTTGTAGAACAAAACTGAGATCCCAGGGCATGATAGGTTCAGACACCGGGGGACGAAGCAACAGAGTACCTTTGAGGAATGCTTTGCATAGTCTATGTGCCATGACACTAGGTTAATTCGCTATGTGGAAATTAGATATCGCCGCCAGTTGAACTTTGATGGTGGCTGATGCAGACCCCTGATGGAAAAGCATAGACAAGAACTCCAGAACTGAATCTATTGGAGCTGTGTAAGGCTGAATGCCTTTGGTATGTGCCCAGATAAAGAACCTTTTCCATTTACTAGAATAAATCTTTCTAGTGGATGGTTTATGAGAGGACGATAATATATGGACCACTTCCGGTGAAAAATTATGAAGTCTGACTAACGATGGAAGTGGAGTAGCGAGGTTGTCAACCGGAGTGTCATCAAGGAGGGGTGGAACTGTCCCGACATGTGTGTCAGTAAATCTGGTTGAGGGTCCAGAATCCACGGAGTGTCCACAATGTATGGTTGAAGAAAGAGGAACCAGACTTGACGAGGCCAGTGTGGAGCAATCAGAATCATTCTGCTTCCCAAGGAATGCGCTTTCTGAATCACCCTTGACAGCAGGGGAAACGGAGGGAAAGCATAAAGCAGACCGGAGGGCCAATCATGAACCAGAGCGTCCCTGGGTGATTCCCCCTGTGGGGGGATCAGCGTGAAGTAGCTGCTGCATTTTGCATTGAGAGGGCTGGCAACAAGGTTGCAGCAAGGCTGACCCCATCTGCTGAAGATTCGCTCTGCAACCAGGCGATTCAGGGACCACTCGTAAGGCATCAAGATAGCTCTGCTTTGCCTGTCCGCTATCACATTGGACTTCCCCGGAATGTGCGTTGCCACCAGAAACCGTTGGGAAGCTATTGCCCAATGCCACACTCGCATAGCCTCTCTGCACAGAGGGTGAGACCGGGTTCTCCCTTGCTTGTTGAGATACCACACTACTGACATGTTGTCTGAGTGTATCGCAATCATCCCTAGAGGAACAACCCTCTGAAGTGCCTGCAATGCCAGAAGCACTGCTCTCATCTCCAGGACGTTTATATGCAAATGTATCTCGTGCTCTTGCCACATGCCTTGGACTGTCCTGCCAAGATAATGCCCCCCCACCCCATCTGGGAGGCGGCCATGGTCACCGTGGCAATCGGGACGGGTGGAACGAAGGGCTTTCCCCCATTCAAATTGTTGGTGCACAGCCACCAACGGAGGTCCTGCTTGCATCTGTCCGTGAGTAAGATGGATGAGATAGTGGGAGTCTTTGGAGAGACCACTGAACAAAGAGGAGCCATTGAAGAAGTCTCATGTGTAATCTCGCTAGAGGGATCAACATGATAGTTGCTGCCATGGTCCCTAGGAGTTGGAGAACCAATCTTGCCTTCACTTGTCTCAGGGGCATCAGCTAGTGTATCTGTTCTTGTAATACTGTGATCCTTTCTTGTGGTAAAAATGCTCGCCTTCGAATGGTGTCTAATTTTGCTCCTATAAAGGTGACGCGCTGTGAGGGCAATAAGGCAGATTTTTCCCAATTTATTGTTATGCCCAACTGGTAACATAGATTGATGGTAGCGTCCCTGGTTTGAACTAGGTGATGCCTGGTGGGGGTGGTAAGGAGCCAGTCGTCTAGGTACGGAAACACCTGGAATCCCTGACGTCTCAAGTGAGCCGTCACCACCGCCATACATTTGGTGAACACCCTGGGGGCTGTGGTGAGACCAAAGGGCAAGGCTCAAAACTGGAAGTGACTGGCTCCCAGCCAGATGCATAGGTGACTCCTGGATGCTCTGTCCATTTTCACATGGTAGTAAGCATCCTTGAGGTTGATGGAGCACATCCATACCTCCTCTCCCAACAATGGGAGAATCGATTGTAGTGTGACCATACGGAACTTGGACTTGTGTACGTGACTGCTGAGTTGGCTGAGATCTAGTATGGGTCTCAGGTCCCCTATTCTTTTCGGCACCAAAAAGAATCATGAGTAAGTCCCTAATCCGATTTGGTCTGAGGGGACACGCTGGATAGCTCTTTTTTCTAGCAGCTGCAGGACCTCTGAGGCTGCTTGATCCCTTTGACTGGGTGGTACGTCCGGGATTTTTCTGATTGGCAGGGGTACTGATGAGAATGGAATGAGGTAACCTCCGGAAATTATCCGTAATACCCATCGGTCCTGGGTAATTCTTTCCCAGGCTTCCGGATATAAGGAAATTCGACCCCCGACTGGCTCCGGATAACCGCAGTCGGGCACACCCTCAGGAATGAGAGTATGGAGAACTGCAGAAGGAGTCGCGGTCTCCCAAATTGTGGGGGCCCCCTCTGCTTCTGGGGCGACGTCTCCCTGAATAACCCCCCTCCCCTGCCTCTGGAGGGGGGTTCACCTGTCTTGACAGGAAAAAACCTCTGTGATTTCTTGAACCACATCCCCCCCCCCGCTGGGCCTTGGGATAAGGCCTAGAAGGAAGGGAAAAACAGAACCCTACGGCAGACAGGGTCTTTCCCTCTTGCTCGCACCTGGTGAGGGTGTCTTTCATTTTGGTCCCAAACAAGGAGGAACCATCAAAAGGGGCGTCAGTGAAGGAAGACTTGAAGGCCTCCGCAAAGTGACACAGGCGCAACCAGGCTTGCCTCCTAAGGGCGACCCCTGAGCTTGCTGCCCTACTCGCTCCCTCGGCTGCATATGAAATGAGCTGCATGGATGAGTTGACAATGGAGTTGAGGGTAGAAACCTGGGCGTTAATCGACTGAGCCACTGCCTCAGGAACGTTACGCGCAAGAGTATCTCCTAACTCTTTGAGGAGATCTCTCTGGAGCCGAGTGAAGTGAGACAAGTAATTCAGCGACCGTAACGTAAAGGTCGCTGACAAGAGGGTACGCTTCCCGTACCGGTCCATGGTCCTAGACTCCTTGTTAGGAGGATGGACGGATGAAGAAGACTCTGCTACTTCCTTCTGGGTGGCTACCGCCACCACCATGGCATCTACAGGAAATCCTTTAGACAGAAGCTCTTTGCCCTGGGGGGCAGAAAGAAACTTGTTGGGGCGCCTGGGCACGGGCTCCACAGAAACAGGGTTCTCCCACACTCTTCGACAAATCAGGTCAAGGAGTTCATCGAAGGGTGGAGACACCCAGGAGGTGGAGGGTTTAGCACCGAAAGCCTTAAGGAATACTGACTCCTCCTCGGAAGGGGCTTTGGAAGGCCAGTCACCTCTGTTTCAGTATCTCCAGGATATCGGAGAAGGAAACATCATCAGAGGATGACTTGAGGGACTCCTCCAATTCCTTGAGGTCAGTATCAGAGGTGAGGGACTCGTCTTGGGAGTCTATGTGCTTCCTCTTGCACGTTTTCTTTCTGGGGGGCTCCTCAGGCACCAACTCTGAGGGACCCTCAGAAGTTTGGGGACCACTCGTGGGGGTATCCCTAGGCTCTGATGCTCTGCTGTCCATGGATGGGTGGTGAACAGAAGCTCTCACCAGAGTGGGGGGACAGGGTGACCGACCCGCCTGATGTAGCTGATGACCTGGCCAGCGCGGTCCGCATAGCCTCAAAGGCCGGCCCCCCCGAGTGCTAGGAGCGACCAGTCTTCGAGGCCATGACAGGAATCGGAGTTCCCTGAGCCAAAGCACCGAGAGGGAGACTAGAAACCGAAATAAGTGCTGAGATGTCCCCCTCGGGCCCGACTGAAGAGTCCCGAGTCCCAAACCCCGATGACGGAGCCAACGGGGTCAGAGCTGATGTCGATACCGATGGAGCCGCATGGGGCATCGGAACCAGCCTAGAAACATCACGTGGCATGGAACACTCTGGCTCCGAAGACAGAGATGCGTTCAGAGGAGGAATGATCAAAGAAGGTGTCGGGATGGGCTTCGGAGCTGACTGGGTCAGAGCCGAAAACAATTTTGCCAAAACCGGTGACTGGAGGAGCTTCTAAACCACCCTATCCACATCCACATCCGAAAGGGTCCTGGAGGATTTGGAGGACAGGGATGGAGAATGTGATCTCCTCTCAGGAGAAGTAGGTTTGAGAGTAGGCGATCGGCTCCTAGGAGGTTCCAATACAATTGCAGCCGACACCGGTTCCATAGATACCAATCCTTCCTGTGGCCCCGAGGAGGTTGATGCAGTTTTAGGCATTTTCTCCGGAGGCTCCGATGAAGCTGATGGAGCCGGAGATCTCTTTTTTGACTTGCCAGATTTAGACTTGCCACTGGAATCCGAATCCATAGCCTCTTCAAAAGAGGGTTTCAATAGTCCCTTCAAGATTAGCTTATTCTTTCACTCTTGTAGAACTCTAAGGCTGAACGCATGACAAAAGCTGCAGGATTCCTGCAGATGGATGGCTCCTAAGCAGTAGACACAAATGGAATGTCCATCAGTTATGGACATTTTGTACCCACATTTTCAGCACTTTTTAAATCCAGAAGGATTATGTCCCTTCGTATCCTTAGACATTTTAACTGCTGCGCCCACAACACAAAAACCAAGTCAGTACAAGAACAGGCATTCACTATATAAAGGCAGGAACGACACTGAGGTAACCAACCAAAGCAGCGATCAAACTGCACACAAAGTCTAGCAAAATTTCAAACAATGGAACACAAGGAGAGGGTAGCCAAAACCTCTAATTTAAACAGTTTGGGGTAAACACAGAAGGAAATACAGGAGAACTAGGCCCTCTAACTGAAACGGGCCTAGCCTGGGAAACAGAAAGAGGGATACCACACAAAAACTCACAATAACCAAGCCTAACACACCAGACAAAATTAGACAGATTTAAACATTAGCTATGAAAATAGCTTTTGACTGAATCAAACTTCTCTTAAATCAAGAAAAGAAGGTACTTAGCCACAGCCAAGCAAGACCACGTCCTAGCTACACGAGCGGCAAATGAGATCTGGGGATATGGAGCAATGCACCATGGGATACCCACTTAGCCCAGCCAATGAGAGACTTCATGCTAATAAAATCGGCCGAGTCAGAGCCGATATTCGGCTCCGAACCCACGGGTAAGAATGTAGGCGAGATAGGACTACATAACATCTTTAGTTTTACTCAAATAATATTTGGGTTGTCTATGCAAATCCATGATGTGAAGAACCTTCTCATTGGTAAACTGTGGAGAAGGAAAATAAGGAAGGAAGATGAAAAGACTAAGGGGTGACTCACTGTAATAATCTTTCTTTTATGCCCAAGGTGGTCAAAGAGACATCCTGTTTCTATGAAAAACTGAAAAAGGAGGAGTGGCCATGAGTGCCTGAAGTTCAGACACCCTCTTGGCTGAAGTAAAAGCCAAAAGCAGAACAGTCTTCAAAGTACAATGATGCTGAAAGGAAGCCTAGGAAACAGGATCAAAAGAGCCTGGATCAATTTTTGAAGTACAAAACTGAGGTCCCCAGAAGGTGGAATAGGCTTCCTGGAAGACCTGATATGAAGGACACCTTTAAGGAATTGCTTTTCTTCAAACCTACAGGCCAGAGGAGGATTTAAGAGCAGAAAAACCGAAACTGCTGACAGGTAGGCTTTCACTGAAAAATAAGTTAACTCAGTAGGAAGCAAATCACACAAATAAGAGAGAACCAAAGGAATCTCCATGTATAGAGGATCCTGATGGCAACAGAGGCACCAGACAGAAAACCTTTTCCATTTGGACAAATACAATTTCCTGGTAGTGGGTTTCCTTGTCTCCTGCAGAACCTGAAGCATGTCCTCAGTAAAGAGGGCACCTAAAAAGGAATCAAAACCCTATCAGTGTCATTTGTAGAGTGAACAAGTGAGGATGGATGAGAGATCCCTTGTCTTGTATGAGAAGATCCAGCCAGTGAGGTAACTTGTGGTGACTGCCCCTGAGAAAGAAGGGGGAATTAATACTGTCTCAGTAAAAAGGGAGTCACCAACAAAAATTTTGGCAGAGTCCTGCCTGATCTTGTGCAGAGCTCATGGTAACAGAGGAGGGGGAAGACGTACAGAAATATCCCCCTCCAAGGAAAAGACAAGGTGTCCACTTTCCAAGACATAGGACTTGAGACTCTGAAACATAACTGAAAAAGTTGTCTCTTCAGAGGGGAGGCAAAAAGATCTACCTGAGGAATACCCCACCAATGGACAATGTTCACGAAAACATCACTTTAATCATCCATTTCTGAGCTCATGTACTGGACCTGCTTAAGGAGTTTGCCACTAGATGGTGCTCCAAGGTAATGTAAACTACCTGAAAAGTCACTTGATACTGGATAGCTAGATCCCAGACCCGAGTAGGTAATCTACAAAGAAGGCAGGACCTTGTGCCCCCCCCCACTTGTTGACATACCACATTGTTCTGGTTGTCTCTGTGAAAACTTTGAGGGGCCCGGGATGAAAGAAGGAATGAAAAGCTTGAAGAGCCTGAAACAGAGCCTTCATCTTCTTTATGGTGATGTGGTCTGACCTCTGATGAGGAGGCCATAGACCAAGAACCTTTAGGGGCCATAGGAGGCACCCTAGACCCTGTTTGTGCCCTCCTTTTATGGGACCGAAAACATCCTGGAATAAAATCCCTTCCTTACCTGGGTGGTAGGCATGGTTTGAATGGTGCCCTGAGCCGAAAAAGAAGTTATGTACTCACCATAATGTTCCATCTGAGTAGTTGGACTTCATTTGTCATCAACCTGTGGGTATTCGGATCCAAGACGGCAGCTTCACCAGCAACTGATCTGAGCTTCAAGCTCCTCCCCTAACCCATAATACCCCTCCATCTCCTTCCTTCCCTCAGATCGAGTTTGCTGCACCATAAACATAAACCTGACCTGATAGACCTTACTAATAAAGAAGCACAGGAGAGCTGCATAGGCACTCTTCTCTGCCTACCAAAGTAGGAACATAATGAGAAGGTCTGGGGGAAGGAGGGAGGGACGGTTGATGACAAATGAAGTCAAACTACTCAGATGGAATGTTATGGTGAGTACATAACTTCTTTATCTGAAGTAGTTGACTTCATTTGATCATTAACATGTGGGACAAAGTCCCCAGCTACCAAACACTTGGGTGGCCCTCATGAAAGGATATTCTGGAGCACCGCGGAGCCAAAGGATGCTCTCCCTCTAGAAATCATGTCCCGTTTGTAGTGAGAAATGAAGGTGTGAGATGAGGACCAGGTAGCCACCGAAAAAATATTGCCCAAAGACAGCCTGGACCAAAAAGCCGCCAACATAGCCATGGACCTGGTAAAATGGGCTTTGATTTGTCCTGAAGGTGACATGCCTCTGTCCTTGTAAACCTGAAGGATGCAAAAGGAAATCCACATGGCAATGGTTCCTTTAGAGATCAGTTTGCCCAGAAAGGGTGTAGAAAAAGGCACAAACAGTTGGTCAGATCTGCAAAAGGCCTTAGTCCTATGTAAATAGAAATGTAACTGCCTATGTACGTCTAACAAATGTAATTTATATTCACCCCTGTTCTGAAATTTTGGGAAGAAAACAGATAAATGGATCATCTGACTGATATTAGTTTCAGAGGCCACTTTAGGAAGAAAGGAAGGATTAGTACAAAGTGAAACCCTGTCCTTATGGAAAATCATATATGGAGGTTTGACAGATAATGCCTGGAGTTCTGACACCCTCCTAGCTGAGGTAATAGCCAATAGAAAGGCTGTCTTCCAAGATAAAAATTTCTGATCCACAGAAGCAGCCAGCTCAAAAGGTGGAGCAACCAGAGCTTGTAAAACTTGGGTAAGATCCCAAGGGGGAGTAGGATCTTTAACCGGGGATCTTAAAAGAAAGTTACCTTTAATAAAGGTTTTGCAAAGTCTGGAGAAAGCTAATGATGCCATGTTCTCACCTATATGGAAATTGGAAATGGCAGCCAGTTGAACTTTTACTGTAGATGACCTAGCATCCTGCTGGAAAATGTACGCCAAAAACTCAAGGACCGCTGGGACAGGAGCTGTGAAAGGGTCCAAATCCCTTTGAGAAGCCCAGATGGAGAAATGCTTCCATTTCCTACGGTACAGTTTTCTGGTGGACAATTTATGAGCTGCCACCATAACAGTCTTGACCGGAGAAGATAGACTGTGAGTACTAGCAATCAAGAGAACTGGCGCAACCAAGCAGTACGCTTCAGGCTGACCAGGTCTGGATGAAGGACCCTCGAGGGGTGTGAGCTGAGATCTGGTATCGGATCCAAGATCCATGGAGGAACTATCAGATGAGACTAAAGGAAACCAGACTTGGCGAGGCCTGAATGGGGCAATGAGGATTACTTTGTCCCCAACCTGCAAGCCTTCTGGAGGAATTTTGGTAAGACAGGTAATGGGGGGTAAGCATAGAGAAGACTGGGAGGCCAAGCATGGACCAGAGCATCCCTGGGGTATTCCCCCTGTGGGGGGATCAGAGCGAAGAACTCGATGCACTTCGCATTGGATGGAGATGCGAAGAGATTGCAGCAAGGCCAACCCCACTTGAAGAAGATCTGCTCCGCTATGGCAGGATTCAGAGACCAGTCATAAGGTATCAGAATTGTCCTGCTCAGTTTGTCCGCCAGTATGCTGGATCAACCCGGAAAGTGTGTTGCTACCAGAAATTGTCTGGTGGAGTTTGCCCATTCCCACACTCTTGTGGCCTCGCAACAAAGGGGGTAAGACCACTGACATGTTGTCTGTCTGAATTGCAATGGTTCCCAGTGGAAGAAAGGCATGAAGGGCCTGCAACGACAAAAAGACCGCCCTCATCTCTAGAACACTGATATGCAAGTTGGTCTCGTTCGGGGATCACGTGCCTTGGAATGTCCTGCCCAAGCATGTTCTCTCAAGTTGACAAATTTTGGTTCCCCTTAGAATGACATCAGAAAGACAGCCAGTCGGTGAAATCAATCATTTTTGCTCATACTGTGGCATCTTTCTCGGTGATGGTAATATCGTGCTCAGTCCCAGGCTCATACCAGCCTGACACACACAGTTTGAAAGCTCCATACTGTCTCTCTCTTAATATAGTCCAGGGAGGTACATCTCAGGTTATTTACATCTACGTGGACTATGATGGAATCATACTGTTACCTGAGGCATAATGACTTGAGTGCATGGGTGATTTGGTTGAGCTTGACTCCAGATAAGCAACTACCAGTTACCCTCTCCTTGTTCAACCAAGGACATCAGTATATCTTGCAATGAAACACCCTGTGATTAGAGTCCTGGGAGGTATGTTTACTTGCCATAAGGGCTTAGTGTTTGGGGCCCCACTGAGAGTGACAGTATGCACGGTGTTAGGCTTTGTTATTTCTGAGTGCCTTTGGGTTTGCTGAGGCACAGCTTTAACAGCAGGTGATCTTTGCAATTTAAGAAGATTGCTTTTAGCTGTCCCGACGTACATTAGTCTGTGTGTGTGTTGTGTGCTATGTGAGGTGGGTGTTGTGTGTGTGGTTTTGACAACCTGATGTGGACCTGTATGCATGAGTTTAACCTCTAATGTCTTTCTGTAATTACACTTCTCACATACTGTGTCTGATTCTTTAAGGATTGAGTGGTTGTCAGTAAACATGAGACAATTGCTACATTGTACCAAGATGCCCATATTCACCAAGCTGGCTACATAGAAGTAAGGAATTTGCATATCCATACTGTCCAGTCCTTTGATATGTGCACCCCTGGTCACCGTGGTTTGGGGAGGGGCTGGAGTAAATGTCCGTCCCTCAACTAGTTCTGAAGGGTGTATCCACCAGAGTAGGGACTTCCTGCAAGCATTACTTATATAAATTGGATGCGTCAATGGCAGATCTAATAATGACCATTGGGACCGCTAGTGTCCACTGTAGAACCCGCATATGCAGACGAGCACAGGGAAGAAGAGTAATGGTGGCTGCCATGGAACCTAGGGCTCTTAATACCACCTTGGCTGAAAGACGTTGAGACTGAAAGATCACAGACACATGGAGTCTTAAGCTTCGAACTCTCTCCGGAGTTAGAAAAACTTTGGTTTGCAACGTGTCTATCCTTGCTCCAATGTAGTCTAAAACCTGGAATGAATCTAGAGAAGACTTGGATGTGTTGATCGTAATTCCCAGAAAGTCTGGCAGTTTCAGGAAATAGTCTCTGGCCTGACAAAGTAAACGCTTGGTGGGAGCAGCAAGGAGCCAATCGTCCAGGTATGGAAAAACCTGTATTTCCTGGATCCTCAGGTGAGTCGCTATTACTGCCAAGACCTTGGTGAACACCCTGGGGGCGGGCTCTGGTAAGACCGAAGGGTAGGGCTCAAAACTGATAATGACTGGCTCCTAGCTGAAAGCAGAGGAACCTCCTGGAGCATCTGTACATCTTTATATGGTAGTATGCATCCTGGAGATCTATGGAGCACATCCAGTCATTCTCCTGCAGGTAAGGCAGGATGAATTGCAATGTGACCATCCAGAACTTTTCTTTGGCAACTGGCAGGTTCAGGGTGGAAAGATCCAGAATAGGTCTTAGATCCCCCATCTTTTTCACCAAAAAGAACCTGAAATAGATGCCCAATCCAGACTGATCTCAGGGGATGGACTGGATGACATATTTCCTTAGCAGTTTGTCTATTTCAAGGGCTGCTACCTCCCTTTGCACGGATGGAACATCTGGGAGGTGTTTTGGTGGAATGGGAGGAACCACAAAGGGGATGGTATAACCTCTGGATATGATGTGAAGCACCCAATGGTCTGATGACACGGACTCCCATGTCATCATGTGCAGTGAAAGACGACCCCCAACTGCCTCCAGAGCAGAGCAGTTGGGCAACCCCTCAGGGCTGCTGTGCGGGCCTGTCTGAGAATGGTTCTCAAGGCCCGAAATTTCTTGGTCACCCTCTGCCTCTGGGAGAAGATGAGTCCTGAGTGTCCCAGGAATACTGAGACTTCTGGAACCACATCTTCTTTTGCTCCTGCTGATTCCAGCAAAAGGATCTTTGAGGGTTCGAGAAGAAGATCCAGACTGCAGACAGTGTCTTCTCGCCCTTTTCACTCTGGACTAAAGTCTCACGAACAGTCTTCCCAAACAAGGAAGAACCGTCATAAGGGGCATTCGCAAAAGACGCCTTAAAGGGTTCCATTAACTGACATAGCCTGAGCCAGGCGTGTTGCCTTATGGCAATGCCGAACCTGGCCTACCTTGCCGCTCCCTCTGTAACATGGGAAAGAAGGGGCATGGACATATTAGAAATCGCACTGAGAGTGGCCATTCGCATGGAGAATACACACATTCTCCAGTGACATGGACTCCGGGGGTGACTCTGTTAGCTCCCTGACAAGATCACGCTGCAGTCGAGTGACATGGGCCAAATAATTCAGCGCCCTTACGGAATAGTTGGCTGAAGCATACACCCGCTTTCCTAGATGATCCATCATCTTGGACTCTTGGTCGAGGGATGGACCATAGAACTTTCCTGAGCTAGTTCTTTCTTGGTGGCAGCTGCTATCACCATAGCATCTACTGGAGACCCCTTGTACCAATTTGGCCTACCCACAGGAGGACTCAAAATCTTGCCTGGACACTTCAGGATTGGCTCCATGGTGTCTGGTTCCTTCCAAGCGCGGGTGGTAATAAGATCCACCAAGGGATCTGTGGGGGGGGGCACCCAAGAAGTAGATGGGCCCATGTCGAAGGCCTCCAGAAACATTGACTCGTCCGAGGAAGGCTTGGGGGTGGACCAACCCCCCAACTGGTGCAGGATTTAGGGAGGTGATCTGGGGAACCTTACCCTTCCTCTAATTGGTGTCCTCAGTGAGGGACTCTGGGGAGGAGTCCAGGTGTCTCCTTTTGTATGTTCGTTTGCAAGGAACCTCCTCGATGGGGCTCTCCAGAGAGGACTCGCAAACCGCCTGTTGTTCCTCGAGGAGAACAGTCTGGGCCACATTGAGCACACGCTGTCCCTCAATGGGCAAAATGGCTGATCGTACCTAGAGCAGGAGGAGTAGGGGCAGAATCCAAGGAGATGGTCAGGGGCCTCGATCCACTGGAGAGAACCCTTTCCACTACGTCGAAAGCCGAGGGACAGCGAGCCTCCCAGGAAGCTAATAAAGAAGATGCTCTCCCCAGATCTGATAGGGGGATCGGAGCTGAGATATCAAGGAGATGGCCTTGACTTGACAAAGTTGGTGCCAACGGAGAAAATTCCAAACCCTCGGATCCGATGCCCAGGCTTTGGCTCCAAGTGTCACTCGGGACCGAACTAGCCAGGTCCAACATGCTCAAGGTAACGGCCAGTGTCGAGGTAACTGGTAGTATCGGCGCTGACCCCCTGGCTCCAGGACTTCTTGGATCCATAAACTCCAATACTGGGGGTCAGATCAGAGAAGGAGTTATCGAGGTGAAAAAGGGAAGTGAGCTCCCCGCTGCAGAGGGAGAGGGGGCTGGAAAGACCCCCATCTGTATCTGGGTGCGAATAAACCTTTGCATCATTTTGTTCATGTCTGCCTCACTCAAGCTTCTGGTGGAGCGTGACAAGGCCATTGACACTGACCGGGAGAGTCAATGTAGAGAGACCCTAGAAGAAGGTCTAGGCTCCTCCGGCGAGAATCTGGGTGAGCAGAGCCAAGGAGTGCTAGGCCTAGATATCATTTTTTGCTTCTGAGGAGGACCCACTGGATCCAACTGGTCAGGGGATCTTCTTCCTCCATTTGTCTTTTACTTTTTCTTTCTCTTTCCTGTGCTCCCTATCCACAGACCTCTTAGCAGGAGGTTGAGTCCTGGCCTTGCAGGGAGGGGAAGAAAGTGTAGCAGAAGAAGCAGATACAGCCGCGACTGAGTCTGGAATTTGATGGCCCTGAATGACAAAGTGGCAGCAGTGTAAACTTTCCTGCATTACCCAACTATCCTTATCAGAAAGCAACAACTTGGTGGAGGGCAACAACTTAGATGACTTGAAATGCAGAAAGGCAAAAAGAAGCCGGAAAACACAATTCAAAAGCCGGTAATAGCGTAAAAGTAATTTAATTTTACGCTATTACCGGCTTTTGAATTGTGTTTTCCGGCTTCTTTTTGCCTTTCTGCATTTCGAACTTAGATGACTTGTCAGAAAAGATTGACACTACAGAATGGCCATCAGAAGAGCATTTATAAAGAAATTTGCACTTCTCAGGCACTTTATAGAACTTATCTGGCTTCTTAGGTGCATTAGGCTGAGTCAGGGGCTGCAGAAGCAGCTGAAAAATTATCCAGAAGGGCAGCTAGAACAGGAGAATCAGCAGATGGTTTGGGAGACTCCATCTGTAGAAGCTCAGAATACCTGTTTTAAATATCAGAGACTTGAAACAATCACAACTAAAACAGTCCATTATAAGGACAATGGTATCCCCAAAGGAGAGTTCTTCTAAAGTGGAGTCTGGACTTAAGGAGTCCTCATCCTCTGAACCACAGTCCAAAGGGAAAGGGATTTCAGAAGAATAAGCCAAGGATTCTTCCCCCTAGTCCATATCCTCATCTGACAAAACTAATTCCCTAGGTCTCTTGAGTGGAGTGGAAGACAGTACAGTTGTGTACACTTACCATAAATGTAGATGTTCAAGTATCTTCATTGTTGCAGTCATGACTGTAGGGTTCTCCCCTGCCGGCAGGCAGTCCTCGGTCAGCCAGAATCCCAAAGTCTGGGTCCGGCGTCGGCTGTTCAACCATGCTCTCTGATGTCAGAGTGCCAGGAGTACAAAGCTGACAGTCGACGCCATGTTCTCCAGTTTTTCTTGCCCCAGATGTCAGGAGTCTCAAAATGAGAAAGGTCCCATATCCTTTGCAAATACACCTCAGACGAATGGTGAAAAAAGGAACCACACAAAAGTAAAAATAAGAGGGGACAGGAGGGAGGGAAACCCAGACTGCAACAGTGAAGACACTCGAACATCTACATTTACGGTAAGTGTACACAACTGAACTATGTTCATCGTGTTTCACTGTTGCAGTCATGACTGTAGGGTAGAATCCCAAAGCAGAATGAAAGGGAGGTGGTCATAAAGCAGAAGGGGTGGCTAAAAGGCCCTGCAAGACTGCAGAAGCAAAGCCTGCCCTAGACTTAGAGTAGAGAGGTAGATTGTAGTGCTTTGAAAAGTATGCATTGAACTCCAAGTTGCAGCTTCCAAAATGTCTTTGGTAGGAACTCCCCTGAGGAAGGCAGCTGAAGTGGCAGCAGCTCTGGTGGAATGAGTCCGTATACTCCCTGGGATTTGCTTTCCATGGTGTGAATAACAAAATCTGATTCCATGTGCAATCCATTTAGAAATGGTCTGTTTTGAAATGGCTTTACCTTGGGAACTTGAAGCATAAGAAACAAACAATTGCTCCGATTTTCTGATGTCCTTGGTTCTGTCCAGGTAAAAACATAGTTGTCTGTGTACATCCAAGGAATATAAGATCCTTTCCCCTTTATTTTGAGGAGTGGGGAAAAAAGTTGGCAAGTGGATAGTTTGATTTAAAGCCACTTTGGAAACTACCTTAGGCATGAATGTAGGATTAGTCCTCAAAAACACCCTGTCTTGATGAAAAATAATATAAGGTTCCACAGCCATAAGAGCTTGCAACTCTGAAACTCTCTTGGCAGAGGTCAGAGCTAACAGGATGGCTGTTTTCCAAGATAAAAACTTGATGTCAGAAGAGGCAGCAGGCTCAAAAGGAGGTAAGGTGAGTTTTTCCAAAACATAGATGAGATCCCAAGCAGGAATGGGAGGAGATCTAGGAGGTCTTAAGTTCTTAGCTCCTCTGAGAAACTTTCTCATGAGCTGGTGGGAAAAGATTGGAGGGTCTGTATTATAATGAGCGGAAATAGCAGAGGCATGTATCTTAATGGAAGAGAGAGAGAGACCCTTATGTAAGAGATCTGTCAGGTAAAGTAAAATCAAAGGAATGTTAGGAAGAAGAGGATCAGAATCCTGAGCCTGCATCCAGGAACAAAATCTTTTCCATTTTCCTGCATAAGATTTTCTAGTGCTAGGACGTCTGGCTTCTAAAATGATATCCATAACCTGCTTGGGTAGGAGAGAAGGAATCAAAGACCCTGGATTAACCAGGCCGCCAGGCTGAGAGTTCTGACATGGGAGTGTAGAACCTGATCCTGATGTTGGGACAGAAGGTTCGGAGTCTGTGGTAAAACCCAAGGGGGCCCCAGACATAGGTTTTTCAGAGTAGGGTACCAAAACTGTCGAGGCCAATTTGGGGCCAGCAAGATTATCATCTTGGGCTTGTCCTGTTTGATCTTTAATAATACCCGTGGAAGAAGAGGAAGAGGCGGAAAGGCATATCCCGAGAGGTTTCTCCAACTGAATGATAGTGCATCCACTTTCCAAGCTTGTTCGTGGAAAGTCCTGGTGCAAAAATTCTGTAGTTGATGACTGAGATGGGATGCAAAGAGGTCTATGTGAGGAAATCCCCAGACTGCTGTTATCATCCTGAATATTTTGGTGTCCAGCATCCACTCGTGTGGATCCGAAAGGTTTCTGCTCAGACTGTCTGCCAGGAAGTTTTGCTTCCCTGGTAGAAACTGAGCTTGAAGGTCCAGATTGCAAGCTAGAGCTGTGTTCCATAGATCCATGGCTAGTCTGCAAAGGGGGCAGGAATGAGATCCCCCTTGCTTGTTTATGTACCACATAACTGTGGTGTTGTCCTGGTTGTAGAAGATTCCTGAAGGCCATTAGAGCTTTCTGAACGGCTAACATTTCCTTTAAATTGATATGCAGGTGCTTCTGATCCTTTGTCCAAAAGCCCTGCAGACAGTTGCCCTGAAAATGGGCTCCCCATGCATAATCCGAGGCGTCCATGGTTAGAATCTGAGTGGCAGGAGGCAGACAGAAGGGTTTTCCTTTGTTTAGAGTACATGCCTTGGACCACCAAAGGAATTCCTTTTGAAGACAAGGCAGGATGGACATCAGTATGTCTAAACTGTGGCAATGCTGAGATCATACACTTTTTAGGTACCACTGTATTTTCCTCATGTGTAGTCTTGCATATGGTACGAGAAGGATGCAGGAGGCCATGTAACCCAAAGCCTGCAGGAATCTCCTTGCAGATAGCTGAGTTAAAGTTGCCAAGGTTTTGAAAGTTGAAGCCAGCTGAAACTGTTTTTCGTATGTCAGAAATGCCATCTGGGTTGTTGTGTTTAAAGAAGCACCCAGAAAAATTATCTGTTGTGAGGGTGTCAAATTTGACTTTTTTATGTTTACAGTGAATCCCAGGAACGTGAGGAGATCCTGAACAAACCGTAGATGCTGGAGTAAGACCTCCTTGCTGTCTGCCTGAATAAGACAGTCGTCCAGATAAGGGTAAATTTGAATTCCCTTGAGTCTGCAGTAAGCTACTACTGGAGCCAGGCATTTGGTGAAGACCCTGGGCACAGTAGACAATCCAAAGGGCAGCGCAGAGAATTGATAGTGCCTCGATCCGGCCTTGAACCCGAGGTATTTTCTGCGTTCCTGCCTGATGGGAATGTGTAAATATGCCTCCTTTAAATCCAAAGTTACCATCCATGCATTTTTGGACAGCATTGGAAGTAGCTGCTGTAGAGTAAGCATCTTGAATTTTGGAATCTCTAGAAAGGTGTTCAAGACTGACAGATCCAGAATGGGTCTCCATGTATTTTGCTTCCTGGGGACTAGAAAGAGCCTTGAGTAAAAACCTTGTCCCATCTCTGAAAGTGGAACTAGTTCTATGGCTTTCATAGCCAAAAGAGCTTCCACCTGGTTTAAGGCCTCTGTCCATTGATGTTTTGGAAGATCTGGCCATCCGCTTGGCCTTGGTAGGGTATGAAAATGGAATTTGTAACCTCTTGAAACCACATCCAGAACCCACTTGTCTTGGGTTATACGAGTCTAATTTCGGTGAAAAAGAGAAAGTTTTCCTCCGAGAGGGGCTTCCAGGCAAGAAGTTCCTGCAGCCCAACAGAGGGAGTCATTGAGTCTGTTTCCTATGAGTTTGCGACCTGTCCTCTCCTCCCCTAGGGGTGGAAGCAGTCCACTGTCTTGGTCTATAAGAGGCTTGTGTTTGAGGCCTTCCTCGGGAGCGTCTGTATCTACCCCTCTGAGGCCTGTCTGAATTGGGAAAGGACCATTTTTTTGTAGGCCAATTCCTGCTAAATCTGGGTGGCTGTACTTGTAAGAAATCTTTAACTGTTTGCATGGATTTCGCTTTGTCCTCCATCTTTTTAATCACCTCTTCAGCTTTTGATCCAAACAAAACATTATGCTGAACAGGAGAATCCAATAATTTAGCTTTTACTTGTTCTGGCAAATTTTGTTCCTTTAACCAAGCATGCCTTCTAATTACTGTGCCAGAGGCAGCAGCCCTACAAGAAGCCTCCAAGGCATCAAATCCACAGTGTAAACCATGCTTCCCAACTTGTTCAGTTGCATGCATTAAGTCATGTAATTCCTTATCATCTGCACTGGCAGAAATGGAAGAAAGCTTTTGTTTTGAAACAGACAAGAGAAATTGCTGGTATTTCAGCATATGAAACTGACAGTTTAAAGCCCTAATGGATAAAGTAGCAGAAGTGTACACTTTTTTGCCCCATCTTTCTAAAGATCTAGAATCCTTCTCAGTGGGAATGGGGTTTTTAGCAGAAGCGGCCTTAACTCCCTTAGGACCCTGAGAAATGGTTTCAGGGTCACCAGTAGGGTTCTTGTATAAACACTGGTGGGATTCAGGAACCCTGTAATATCTATCAGGCTTAACAGGAGCAGGAGGAAAAGAGTCAGGGGTTAAGTTTGCCTCCGAAAAAGCATCATCCACAATATCCAAAATAGGAGGAATAGCCAGGGGTCTATGTTGGGGAAGAAGAAGAAAATCCCTTAGTCTTTTCTTAGATTCCGAATACTCCTGTCCTTCCCAGTGGAAATGTTCCCTCATTTCATGCAAAGTTTCCCCAAAAGAGAAATCCTCAGAGGGAGAAGCTGAAGGAATGGATTCCTCAGCATCAGAATCCTCATAAGGAGGGAAAGAATATTCCTGGTCAGAAGAAGAAACTGAAGAAACAGAAGCCTGATCAGAGGAATCATAATAAACTTCCTGCCTTGGCCTTTTATCTGGAGGGGGATGTGAACCCCTAATCATAGTAAGTAAATCCTCTGCCATCTTAAGTAACTGTTTCTGTGACTTGGGAGCCGGTTCAGAAGAGGCCTGTGTTGCAGTCTTTGATTTGGAAGGAGTCTTTGCCTTTGCCTTTATTAGAAGCTGAGTAGGCCTGAAAACCCCTTCGGAAGCCGGTACCTGCACAGCGGCTCCGGACCCATCCGAAGGAGCATTGTCTGAAGGTCCTGCAATAGAAATATTTAAAGGCCTAGTTGGCTCCTCGTGGGAGTCCGTTTCGGCCATCGGTTCCGAAATGGCCGACGACAGGGGCTGCAAAAGCACCTCACTGACGACGGCTGAACCTGAAGCTGGCTCTGCTTGTGCGATATCGTCAGATTTGGACCTCGGAGGCCTGTCTTTGTCCTTGCGTCGTTTGTGAACTCCGGTAGCCGGAACTGTATCCGACGACATTTTGTAATTAAAACGCCTACCGAAGTAATGAAATGCAAAATCGTACCTTTGTTTAATTGTACGTTGATTGAATCTAGCACAAAACCGACAACTAGCTACGTCGTGGTCAGGGCCTAAGCAAGGAATACAGTAAGAATGAAAATCCTTATGAGGTATTTGCTTCCCACATGAAATACAATTATTAACTTTTTCTGACATCGGACTGGAGCAAGAAAAATGTTTCCCCAACGGGGTACTTAGCTTTGAGTAGGAGAAGAAAGTCTTCGGACTGAAGTTTGTTCAGAAAAGATTGTCAGGAGTCAGCCGACCGGCACTTGCGAACTGCTATCACCGCACGGCAAGAAAGACTGGAGAACATGGCATCGGCTGTCAGCTTTGTACTCCTGGCGCTCTGACGTCAGAGAGCATGGTTGAACAGCCGACGCCGGACCCAGACTTTGGGATTCTGGCCGACCGAGGACTGCCTGCCGGCAGGGGAGAACCCTACAGTTATGACTGCAACAGTGAAACACGATGAACATCAGGGACGAGCAGGAACAGAGACACACTGAGGTAGTTCAGGGACTTCAGTGCATTAAATAAATCCTGACTGAAATCCTGCAATTCATATTGGGGATCCTTCACAAAAGGGGAAATATGCTTTGTCTTTTGTTTCTTTTCTGTGGGATGTCTGCTTGAAACACCCTCGGAGAGAATCCTCTCCAGTCCTTCAAATATAATCAGCCGAGGTTCTGCCTCAACATCAGGTCAAACATTTGAAAGTCTCAGAGGCCATGTGACAAGCCCGATCCATGCTAGCCACTGACAGGGTCATAGCAAATGATTCTAAAGCAGCCACTGGACAGTTATCTGGGATTTCACTAGCCTCTAGACCGACAACCATGGGAGGCTGGACAGCAGCCGGATCAGGCCTAACTTTTTTGTCTTTCTTCTTGCCAGATGGCTGGCCCTTTAGACAGGAGGATTCCTCCATAATACCCTAAACCAACAGCTTAAGATGTTCGGTCTCCAAGTAAATGGACAAGAATGAGAGACAACCCAAACAAAAAAAGATACTGGTTGTGAGAGTTTTTATGGGAAATTTGCCTCTCACAAGGACATTTTCCCTTTCTGGATAACATGAGCTCAATAAAACAATAAGAAAAAAACACCAGCAGAGCACTTATTTGTAAACATAGCTTGGTAAACCACACAGCAGAAGGGCGTTCAGATCAAAATTTGGAAGGGCATTGATAAATAAATTGATAAACATGCTCCTTTTCCGCAATAGTCATAAGCATATTTGCACAGCTGGGGAACACAGCCACCACCATACCTACCCCTGTATACAAAAGTTTTCATCAAATTAAATACAATTGCAAGAAAAATTGCATCTAAAAGTGTAACTAACAGTGTAATTTTATAATGAGGAAAGTTACTTATTTCTCTAAACTTTTCTTCTAATGTTTCTATCTTCAGATCAACAGGGTAATCCACACCAACTTGTATTTTGTAATTTGACCTCTCCAGTTCATTTTTTGTTATGCTTGAGGCCACATCCCCATAGGGCCATGAAACCAGGTTGATTTACAAGGTGACATCCTTATCATTGGAGGCTTACTACAGCCTTTAGGATGACTGCTGATGGGAGTGTGGCTGTCATACAAGCAGTCATCAGGGGATTCTCTGTTTGCAGCTAACATCCTCCGACAAACTATATTAAGGCTCTGCAGACGGCCATGCTCTGGGTAGAGCACTGTACCATCATTCACCTCCATGACTGATATAGCCACTCATGCAGTCCTGCCCTACCATTATGAGAAGATGGCTCTCACTAGAACTCATCTTTACCAGAACTTTGTTAGCAGGAGATGTGCCTGGCAACATCCACCTGCAAACTCACCCGTTGAAGAGGAGAGCACGAAATTCTACTTTATCCTTTCCTCCATGGCTGAGTACTCCATCACCAAGGCTGCTGCCAGAACATGAGTTGCCTGGGTCATAGTCAGGGCTCTATACCTCTACACTAAGGTGCCACCTCAACCTAATTTTTTTTTAAAGACTAAAGCCTTAAAATATGCCCTGATGGAAAATGTTGTTAATCTATGTTGGTCTTGCACATTTGAATAAAATGTATGTACTTAAAAAAAATACAACTACAAACAAATTGAACGTGATTCGATACAGAACATGAGTACAAAATAAAGTAAATTCCTTCAATACACTTTTAAAGCAAAGACAAAAACTACATTTCTTACTAAAATTAGAAAACATCTGTTTTAAAATACTAAAATAATACAAGAAAGTGAGGAAATCGTTACTCATGGAAAGGTATTTCCAGTTCCATTCTCTCAGGAGCAACCTGCTAAAAGGTGGAACAAAATCATTTTGCAGAACAGTTCTTTTCTTTAGGAAAAAAATAAACATATCATTCTCAATAAATACATGCAAACTGGAAAGTAAATGAAAATAAAGAAACACCTGGAAAGATAACAAAATTATTCAGAGTCCCAGATTCGATATGCACAGTAATTTTACAACAAATTGCATCAATGAAGAAGACACTATCCCTTTTATTATTTTTATTTGGGCTATTACATAAAGGCATAATTTTAACAATGATTTCCATTCCATTCTTAATAAGTGACACTTTAGAGGAAAATGCCTTTGGGTTGTCTGAAGGGAAAGGGTGAACTGTTGCTAGTACTAAATGATCTTCAAATCATGCAGGCAACTTAAACACATATTTTTCAATCCTTGGGCATATCTAACTCCATTATAACAGAAGAAAGCTACAACAACTTATGTATAACAAGTTCAGAACCAGACAGCTAACATTTACTGGATAGGCTTGCAGGAGTGGCCTTAGGTCAACTGGTGCCCTAGGCAAAAGGGCTCCACGGCACCCCCCACCACACCACCTGGTGCCCCCATCCTGGTCTACCTACACCAAATAAATACTGAAAAAGCGCCCCTGCTTGAGCGGCGCCCTAGGCGGCCGCCTAGTTGGCCTATGCCTAAGGCTGGCTATTGTAGGCTTGCTATACTACTTATTCAATGCCTACAATTAGTCTATTATTTTTCAATAGCTTAAATGAAAACAAAAGGGATGAATGGTGAGTATGAACTAGTCACTGAAGGGGAGATGTGAAATTCCCTCTCAAGCAAAAAAAAAAAAAAGGCTAGAGAACTGTCCTGTTTTTTTTGGAGTGATGTTAAATGTGGACACTCAGAGCTTTTTGTAACAAACTGATTCCTTATAGTTTCATAGATGTATACTACACAAATAACTACTAGGGTCCTTAAAAGATTAGCTGTTAAACTCAAATGTGACCCACAAATTTGATTTATATGAGTGATTAACTAACTGCCTCTGTCCATCACACACACAGTGCCAGACAGGGATGAATTTCTGATAACCAGTCCATTGGTCCAAGTTCTGCTTAAACAGGGATAGGAAGGAACTGTACTTCACACAGATAGGGAGCCTGTCCCAGAAAATGGGAATTTTCTGAGAAACATATTTCTCTCTCTAACATGTGTTATTTATGTTGCAAGCAAAATTTACATCTTTTAATCTAGTAGTTCTGATGCTGTTTGCTTTGCGGGTGTGCAAAAAATTAATCAAAACAGGGTCCAGGGATGCCCTGCATTCCGGGCAAGATCATAGGTTCATACTAGGCTATCTGCCCTAGGGCTTTTATAAGCCTGGCCAGAGTGTGTTTGGCTTCTGCCACCCATTTTAAATTAATTTTGCTATGCCCTTTTTCGAGGTTAGTATACTGTGCCTCTGTCTAACAGTGACACAGAAGTGATACCCGGGGTAAACCTACGATCCCCCAACCACTCATCAAGATTCCTCTTGAAGAGAGTCAATGAGGGACTCTGCCTAACCTGGACTGGGATTTTATTCCAGAGTGAAGGGAGCCTCTGGGTTATGAATCTGTCCCTCCAGCATGTCCTATTTATTTCAGTGCTGAGGTTCAAGTCTCTCGAGTGCGTAGCTCAATGGGATTTGGATTTTCTGAGGTGCAGCATGTCCATTAATTCCGGGTCGGACATGGCTTTATACGTCAGTCACAGATCGCCTCTGAGCAGGCGGTATGCCACTGAGTAGAGCTGGAGTTTCTTTAACCGGGCAGCATATGGCATCTGTTTGAGCCCTTTGATCCTCTTGGTGAGGTACTTTTGGGGTCTTTCCAGTTGCTGATGGTGTCTGGTAGGGTACATCCCAAAAGGGGCATTGTACTCAATTATGGGCCTGATGAGGGATGAGTAAAGAGGCACAATGACCTCCCCTGATCTAGATGTGAATCCCTTCATGATTAGGTGGGCTATATAAAATGTTTTTCTAACAACTTTGGCCACGTGGTTGTCAAATGAGAGATTGCTATCAACTTGGGTCCCCAGGTCCCTAATTACTTCTTCCGTACTTAATGGATTACCACCTATGTGGTAATTTGTGGGCACTTTGTTTTTGCCAAAGGGGATGACTATACACTTTTTGGCGTTTAGCTTGAGGCCATGGCTCTGGCACCAGTTGTCTGTTTCTATGAGGCCCTTTTGGAGGATGCTTGTGTCAGCTGGAGAGTCGATTATAGCGCCCAGTTTGCAGTCATCTGCGAACTTGGCAACCACGGTCCTTCCAGGTTGGCCTGTACCTCCGAGAAATATATACCAAACAGGAGAGGTCCCAGGACTGAGCCTTGTGGGACGCCACTTGTAACTGGTTTGGAGTCTGACATGGCTCCAGCAATTCTAACCATGTGGGTTCTGTCCTTGAGCCAGTTTGCAACCCATCTAGTGACATAGGGGTTTATATTTAAGCTGGTGAGCTTATCTATAATGCCCCAGTGGGGTATTGTATCAAAGGCTTTTGCGAGGTCCAGGTAGGCTGTGTGGACCACCTTCCCCTCGTCAATGACCTTGGTGACTGTTTCAAAGAAATCGACCAGGTTTAAGAGGCAGGATCTGCCCTTAACAAAGCCCAACTGGGTAGGATCCAGTGTCTGTAGGTCCCCAATATCTTTTTTTATGAGGTCCATGATGATCCTTATTATAGCTTTGCAGACCAAGCTAGTCAGGCTTATGAGGCGATAGTTTCCAGGATCCATTGAGGCACCACCTTTGTGGAGAGGGACCACTGTTGCTGTACGCCACTCTTTGGGTACATATCCTGTGGTAAGGCTGAGATTGAACAGTAGTTTTATGTTTGGGTTTAGCTCTTCTTGGAGTTCATGTAGGACGCAGCCCTGGACACCATCTGGTCCCATTGATGCTGTGTTTTTTGCTTTGGAGAGGGCAGCTCTTACCTGAGCATCTGAGATGTCAGGGGGGGCAGCACTCTGCTGGGATAGATATTTGCCATTTTGGTGGGGAGGGGGGGAGAAGTTTGCGCTGAACCTGTCAGCTAGGATGTTGCCAATGTCTGTGGGTTCGGTGTATTTTTTTGTCATTTTGGACTAATTCTGAGCATATCTGGGAATTCCCACCCAGGTTCCTAACATAACTAAAGAAAACCTTGTGATCATCCTTAGTGTCCTGTGCAATTTTTCTCTCGAAGCTGGCCTTAGATGATCTAACACTGATCAGAGATGCCTTCCCTTTTTGGGATTTTGCTCTATCATGTAGTAGCTTCCTCCTTCTATTGTATAGTTTGTTTATGGCTGGGGTCCACCAGACAGGACGTCTACCTTTGGAGGATTGGGTCTTGGTTTTATTTGGGATTGCATGATCCATGCATTCCTGAAGGTGTTCACAGAATGCGTTTATAAAGGATTCTGTGGTCTGGGCTGTATTTTCCACAGGCCCGGGGGCTTTGAAGGATTCCACCTCGGTTTTGAGGAGTGTGAAATTTGCTTTAGAGAAGTTTTTCACTGTGGTTTTCTGGGCAGGGGGTGGGGTCGGGATGTGAATATCCAGTGAGATTAGTTTATGGTCTGATCTTACCAGTGAGGGATACACTTCTCGCCTGGAGCATACAGTCCCCATGTTGGTGATGATCAGGTCCAGTATGTTTTCCCCTCTTGTGGGAGTGGTAACAAGTTGTTCCATAGCATTTGAGTTTATAAATTCTAGGAACCTTTGAGCTAGGGTGTTGGAGCTAGAGTAATGCTCCCAGTCTATGTTTGGGTAGTTGAAGTCGCCCAATATAATGGTGTTTGGAGAGACCTTCATATTTTCCAGTGTTCTCAGGAAGGCCGAGTGGGGTTCCTGGGTTTGGGAGGGTGGTCTGTAGCAGGCTATAAACTGGAAGGCAGTTTTACCCACTGTTAGTTGCACATGGATAGTCTCTGATGCTTTGTGCTGTGCCACCAACCTGGAGGTGTGGGTATGTTTGACGAATATTGATACTCCCCCTCCTTTTCTGGTTCGGTCCAAGTTTTGGGGCCGAAAAGCATGGTATGAGGTATAACCTGGTAGTGCTGGGGTGCTCTTGGGAGCCTTGAACCAGGTTTCTGTTACTGCACAGATATCGATGTTCTCCATGCTAAGGAGAGTTTCGAGTGCATGCATCTTGAGGTTTAGACTTCTGGCATTGAGTAGCATTACCCTTAGTTTCTTATCCCTTGTGATACCTATGGAGGTGGGTTTGTCTTTTGTGCCTTGCCTAAAAAAGGCACTATGGGGGTAGCAAGAGCCTTTGCCAATATCCGAAAGCCCAGGGGTGACAGGTGCAAGCCGTCCCTAGTGAAGCATCATGGCTTGTCGAGCATGTCATCCCAGGCTGACAGGCATTGGATCCCCTTTGAATGACACCAATACTTAAGCCAACTGTTGAAATTGATCATCTTGTCTTCATATTGTGGCATCATTCTTGGTGAGGGTAAGATGCTACTCAAGGTCAGGGTCATACCGGCCTGGGCCACATGCTCAGAGAGCTCCTCTATGTCTCTTTTCATGTAGTCCAGGGAGGTACGTCTCAGGTCATTCACACCAGCATGGACAATGACTGAGTCATATTTGTACTTGCCTTGGAGTGACCTGAGTGCTTGTGTTATGTGGCAGATTCTAGCGCTCGACAGGCAGCTCACCGTGACCTTCTCCTTGTTCAGCCTGGTGAGCAGGACGTCAGTGTGCCTGACGATAGAGACACTTATTACAAGTGTATCAGGTGTGTTGTTTAGCCTTAAGGGCTGTGACTGTTCGGCACACTGGCTTTGTGAGCTATGTGTTGCACGTGTTTTGTTTTGGGGTAGCGGTTGCTTGGGTGTCTGCTTTGGAGGTCTCTGCTGCTTAGGCAGATTTTTATTTAGAGCCTCTGAGTATGTTTTTGTGTGTTTATGTGTTTGGTTTGCTGTCGTGGTCACCTCTCAGAAGACTGCATGATGCCAAGAAAAGAGACAGGTCTTTGAGGAGATCGGGGTAGAACATTGTGTTTACTCCCTGTATCCATTTTGTAAGAAGCCTTTGTGGACATTCCAGTTGCTGCATGTGTCTGGTCAAGTACATACCGAAGGGGGCATTATACTCTATGACAGGCGCCAGGTACAGTGGTATGATGACCTTTCTGGACCTAGATGCCATGCCCCTACTTATAAGTTGAGTAACATAGAAGGACTTTTTTACTACCATAGACACAAGTTGGTTGGAGGCCACTTACTATCTACATGAGTTCCCAGATCCCTGACGACTGAATCAACCTTTAAAGGTGTTTCATTGGTGATGTATCTACCCCACTTTTGCTGACTTCTCAAAAGGTACTATAATGCATTTCTTGGATTTGAGTTTTATGCCACGGCTTTAGCATCAAGCATTTGTCTGGACCTTCCTGAAGGTGTGTTCTCATCTTGGCGGGGGGGGGGGGGATTCAATGACTGCTCCCAGTTTGCAATCATCTGTGAACTTGGTTAGTCAGAGGCCTTTGACATTAAAAAAGTAGATGCCAAAGAGCCCTGGGGGAATCCATGTGATTGGCCTTTTTGTGGAGGTGGCCTCACTAACCTCCTGGGTTCTATCAGTGAGTCAGCTAGCTATCCAGTGTGTTATAAAAAGGTTTATATCTAGTTCAGTAAGTTTGTTGACAATGCCAGAGTCAGGTATTGTATCAAATGCCTTAGACAGATCTAGGCAGGCAGTTTGCACAGTTTTCCCCTCATCCATTGGCTTAGTAACTTTTTTCAAAGAGGTCCACCAGATTCAGTAAGCATGGCCTTCTTTTGACAAAGCCAAACTGGGATGGATCCACTGTCTGGAGGCCTTCTATGTCCTTGTTGATAATTTCCATGATTATTCTTTCTGTTGGTTTGAAAATAAGACAAGTCATATTAATGGGTCTGTAGTTTCCAAGAACTGTTGATGGCCCTCCCTTATTAAGGGGGATGACTGTTGCAGTCCTCCATTCATGTGGCACAAAGCCTGTTTTAAGACTATAGTTAAATAATGACCCAAGGAGCCCTGATAGGTTGTATGTTTGACTATTCAGGAAGCATTCTAGAATGTTATTGGGGCACACTGAGGCTTTGTTCTTAGCTTTAATGAGTGCACCCAGTACATGCTCCCTTGTTACAGATGAAGTGATTATGTTTGATGGTATTACTGGAGGGATGGCTAGGGAGTGAGAGGGAGGTAAAATTGGAAATGAACAGGTTTGATATATTGCCAGCCTTAATGAATGCAGTACCATTAACATCCAGTTCAGCACATTGCTGTCTGCTGCCATTGAGGTTTCTGACATGGCTTTAAAAGACCTTACGGTTATCCTTCACTTGGGAGGTTATCTCAACCTCAAAGTGGGGTCTGATTGACCTAATTAGCCCTCTTAGTTGCCTATTTACTTTGATGAAGGAGTTTTTATCTTTATGGAAATTACCCTTCCTGATCTTTGCCACAGTTTTTTTTTCCTTTTGTTGTACATCCCTGTTTAATTTGGGATACCACCAGGGCATTTTTATTTATTTTTTATGATATTAGTTCCAGACTTACTTTTGGTAGGTACAGCAGTCTCTATGCGGTTGCAAATAGTTTCTGAGAGCAATTCAGCACAGGCTGGTGTGTTCTCAGGGTCTGGAAGGGCACTGAATTTTGACAATCTATCACTTAATAACAGGGAATTTGTCTTGGAATAGTTCCTAACTTCAACAGGCTTTAATGGAATAATGAAGTTGATTATGACTTTGAAGGAGACAGCTTGGAGTCGGATTCTACCAGGGAGGATGAGACAAGGGGAGGTTGAAACCTTCTCCCTTATTTGTGAGCATGAGGTCCAATACTGTTGGAGCCTCTAGTGGGTTTATTTACTATCTGGTCAAGGGTGCTTGTATTTACAAAGTCCATGAATCTCTGTGCCTGTAGAATCAGGCAGTGTAGGATTCTCGATCTGTAGAAGAGTAATTAATGTCTCTCATGAGTAGGGTATCAGGTTGGATACAAAGTGTCTCCAGTAGGTTCAAGTATGCATTGTGAGTTTTTGGGATATGGAGTGGGACCTACAGCTGACTAGGATATGGTATGGGATTTTGTCTATAGTGACCTGCATGTGGACTCCAGCATGTCATCCTGTCTAGCCACCCTAGAGGTATGCTTGTTATTGATGTATATTGAGATACCACTACCTTTAGCCCTTGTCTGTGCAGCTACTGGTCTAAAAGTGTGGAAGAAGCTGAAACCTTACACTGCTGGATATTTTCTGCTGCTTTAAACCATGTCTGGGTAACTACACAAACATCTATATTCTCGAGTGTGAGGAGGGCTTGGAAGGAGTGTAGTTTTTTTTTTTTATATATTTAGGCTCCTGGCATTGAGCAGTAACACCCTGAGGTTATGTTGAGTTGATTTTGCTATGTCAGAAGATTTGTCAATTTGGCATTGCCTAAAAAGGCACTATGGTGGTGGATAAAGTCTTTGCCAGTATTCAAAAGCCTAGTGGGGAAATGTGCTGATCATCCTTGGCAAAGCAACATGGTCTGTTGACCATGTTCTCTCAAGTTGACACATTTTGGTTCCCCTTAGAATGACATCAGAAAGACAGCCAGTTGGTGAAATCAATCATTTTTGCTCATACTGTGGCATCTTTCTCTGTGATGGCAATATCTTGCTCAGTGCCAGGCTCATACCAGCCTGACACACACAGTCTGAAAGCTCCATACTGTCTCTCTCTTAATATAGTCCAGGGAGGTACATCTCAGGTTATTTACATCTACATGGACAATGATGGAATCATACTGGTACCTGAGGCATAATGACTCGAGTGCATGGGTGATTTGGTTGATCCTGATTCCAGATAAGAAACTAACAATTACCCTCTCCTTGTTCAGCCAAGGAAATCAGTATATCTTACAATGGAACACCCTGTGATTAGAGTCCTGGGAGGTATGTTTACTTGCCATAAGGGCTTAGTGTTTGGGGCCCCACTGAGAGTGACAGTATGCATGGCGTTAGGCTTTGTTATTTCTGAGTGCCTTTGGGTTTGCTGAGGCACAGCTTTAACAGCAGGTGATCTTTGTAATTTAAGAAGATTGCTTTTAGCTGTCCCAGCATACATTAGTCTATATGTGTGTCGTGTGCTATGTGAGGAGGGTGTTGTGTGGTTTTGACAACCTGATGTGGACCTGTATGCAAGAGTTTAACCTCTAGTGTATTTCGGTAATTACACTTCTCACATACTGTGTCTGATTCTTTAAGGATTGAGTGGTTGTCAGTAAACATGAGACAATTGCAACATTGTATCAAGATGCCCATATTCACCAAGCTGGCTACATAGAAGTAAGGAAATTGCATATCGATACTGTCCAGTCCTTTGATATGTGTACATGGTTAGAAGGCTATTAAGGGTGCTTTGTTTGTTGAAACTAATAAAGGTGCTTTACTGGGGCAGATTATGTTAAATAGTACTAAAGTCTACTAACTTTAATGTTGCCTAAGACTAGTGGAGCTAAAGAGCCCAAGTGTTCAGGAAGTACTTTCAGGCACAGATAAAGAATGCACCATGTGGATTCTCCACATCCGACTTTTCATATGTGACAATAATGCTTTCCTTGAAATGCCACAAATTATTTCTTCCTGTGCAGAAGGTGGCATTTGATGGAAGATCACCTATTGATGAAGAAATAAAATTAAATAATCAGCAAAATTACAGACAAGGCCTTATGACTAATCTGTCATGTTGTAGGTCCTGAGGTGTCACTCTAGAATCTATGAATGAAACTGCTCAAGGCATCATGGGTTGATCCCAGGGTCAGTTACGGTGATGTCATGCTTAGTCAATATATAAATCAAAAAATGCTATATAAGGCTGGTAATGTTTTCTGTGAGACTAACAGGTAGACCTCTTAATTCACTATGTAAGCTTACTGACATCTTAAAAAAACTCTGTTAAGACAGACAATTAATTTAAAAGGAAGGAAATTTCTATAAAACTAGTAATCAGTGTAAATATTAGGAATAACTATTATTTTATAAAGGGTGCTCTGGTGCTTTGTGTATTCATTTATAAAGTAAGACTCTCTACATTATATCTGCTAGAAGGTAACAGCAAATAGTTAGCCTGCCTAATCTGCCCTTTAAGTGTACTTAAAATCCTACCTTCCCTCAATCTGTCCATTCACACCTCACCTTTCTCTACTTGTTTCACCCTCTGGAGCATCTCTATGGATTTCCTATACAGCAATGGAAGTCATTTCACAAGCCCATTCTTCATGAAAAGTGCTTTCACAGATCAAGGGAGTATCTGGTCACTACAGCCTTTACAATCTGGTGCCTGTGCCCCTTCGCCCATCCTTTCTGGTCAAGATGATCCCCTGTATTTCTCCCTGACATGGCCTTGTACACTCACATCATGTTTTTCATCTCTTCTAGTCTTGTGAGAACAGCTCCAGTGGTTCTAACCTATGGGCATATCCTTTTCCCCTCTATACTACACACTATTTTGGTGGCTTTCCTATAGACTCCTTCAATGAACCTGATAAACCTTCTTTCTGTATAGACTCAAGAACTACAAACAGTACCCTCAAGGTGGTGCAATATGACCAAGGCTTGGTAAAGTAGTAGCATATTCACTACATCGTTTCAACTTACCCAAACTTGCAACACACATTCTTGAAATTAATATAATCAACTTGATGTTACAAGATAATGTGATGCTGATAAAAAGTATTTCTGTAGGGTGGCAAATCCCCCCACACCTGCTCAACCCTAAAGCAGAGTGCTTCATCCCCCTTACTTTATTCTCAACTCCAAGGCTGCAGCACTTCAGAGAATGGGTGATCACAGGGAAGCAAGACATGTATGTAATTTATTTATTTATTTAATATTTGTTTACCGGGAAATTCTGACTTGGAACGACCCAATTTTAAGCAAAGGCCCAGGGAGAAACGCTCCAGACACGTCTTTGTAATGCAGGAGGAAACTGCAGCACGCGGAGGAAACCCACACTGCAGGGAGGACATGCAGACTCCACACAGAAGGCACCCCAGCTGACAGTCGAACCGAGAACTTCTTGCTGTGAGGTGACAATGCAAACTGCTGCACCACTGTGCTGTCCGCAAAAGCAAATTCCAACTCAAGCAGCTATGCCTGAGCAACTGCGAGTCAAGCTCAGGTAGTACAAGCAAGTGATTATAAGCCAACTAGAATATTATATCTTTGTTTCTGGATTCCATACCAATGAAAATACACGCCAGCATCCTGTATCCTGCTGCATCTGCTCTTTCTCACTCCTTCTGGTACTCCATTCTAAAGGTGATCAATATCCCCTGGGCCTCCTCCTGCTCTGCTACCATCAACTCTACCCTACTCAGCTTATAACTTCATTGCAGGATCACTCTGTCCCAACTCTGCATTTATCTATAATGAATAACTGCCACCGTTTTGCTCACCTGGTTATTCTGAATCCCTCCTTAGGATCTTCCCGTTATCCACCACTGCTGCATCTATGCTTTGCTGCATTAGAAAAGATACTGAGCCTGTTCTCTGTCTCCTCAAATATGTCTGAAACAAATAGAATAAAAAGCAGTGGTACCAGGAAAACACCATCTAGCACACTGCTATCAAGTTCCTTATTCCTGACACTGTTCTGCTCATCAAAACCATTGCGTCTCACTCTTCAATGATGCAGCAACCCAGTTCCTCTGTCTCTTCCTACCTTAAGCCTTCCTAGCAGCTGCTTGTGCAGAAGTGAGTTAAATACTTTGATGCAGTCCAGGTAAACCACGGTTATTGATAAAGCATTGTCAAGTTCTTTTATAACACACTAAACTACATCAGGTTCAAATGACAGCTCTTTCTGGCAATGCTCCCAAACTGGTTGATGTACTGGAAATTATTATCCTCTAGGAAAACAACCAGACTTTTCCTGTCACTGATGTCAAGTTAACAGGATTACAGTTCTTCAAATTTTACCTGTTCCATCCTATAAAAGAGAATCCTTCCTGCTATCTTCCAATCCTCTGAGGCTTATGGTAGCACCAAAGATTCTAGGACGCAGCTGGTCTGGGCTCTGAGCTTTTCTCCCATTTTTCATGATCTCCCCTCCATCCCTGCACAGCCTAGATAGGTCTACTTGTTCAAACCATTCTACCAAGTCCCATTTGACTTGAGCCTTTGCTGCCCTCATCCTTTTGTTGTCCTTATACTTGCCTCCTTATACAGTACCTCCTCAATTTCCCCACCCATACCATTTCTCCACTTATATCAGATTATCACGTGTAAATATTGCCTGCATGATTAAGACAATATGAAATATGTCAAATGAAATACTATGAAAATTATGCTTTAAACAAAAGTGCATGGTTTTAAAGGGATGGTTTCTCTTCTAGTAATGGAACCACAGTAAGAAAAAAAAAACACTTAAATTAACAATTAACCCAGTCATTCAGAATGAAAGGAAGCAGCAGAAAGAGAGATTAGATGCAGCATAGCAGCTGGTAACTGAAATATAAAGCAAATGGGGAAAATATAAATTAATACATAAACCCAAAAAGAAAAATGAGAAAGCCCTGGTTAGACTGGGACATACCGCTGATTCTGAGATGGAACTGGCTTCCACAAAGCACTTGTTACGAGCTCTGGATACCAGAGAGCCCTGATGGAGAGAGAAATGCAATGGCAATGGAAACAAACTCTTTAAATTATATATAATATTCACAAACAGTATTAAGTGATGACAATGCTGACCATATGAACATATGAATATGCTTATAAGCAAAACCTTTCTGGTATACCTAATCAAAAGCAAGTGTGAGTATTTGCATAGCATCAGTCAGAACTGTCAAAAGAGTCATCAAGACATACTGCTAATAAACTGATAAGCTTGTACTATCATCCCCGCAGTACTAGATAAAGGTGATACATAAACTAAGGCTACTCATAGTGACAGTTCTTGAGCTCTGAGAGCTGTTAACTTTAACATTTGTTTAGAATACATTCTACTGTTGATGATGTAATGACATATGGTTTGACATTTAAAAAAAATAAATAAAAAACTGCACCAATTCCCACATAGTGATTAAACCTATCAAATTTCTGCCGCTTATGACACACCTGGTATTACCATTTTGTGAGGCATTTTGTGAAGCAAAAGAAAAACATACCACCCTAGCATCATTCAAAATGTCTTCACTAATTCCAGTTTGATAACAATGCTGTTCTTTACCATTCGCCCTAATGTTGGGCAGGCCATACTGATCATCCCTGTTTACACAGTGGGGCTCTACATACACATGCAATCTGAAAATGTTACTTCAATGAATAATATTAAACATGAACCATATTACACTAGGCAGTCTGACTCAGAAAATTTCTTGTACTCTGGCTAGTCACTTCAAAACTGCTGCAATCTTATCAGCGGTTGAATCAGCTTTCAAATACAATTTTAAGAACATTACTGAAAATGGATGTAGTACTTTAGCAGCAACATTAAATGTACAAATTAGGAGGAGTGCTATTAAACTCACCATGGATACAGAGTGATCAGGTTCCTGGAAATTTCAGTTAGCATTCCATTCTTTTTTAAAGACAGGCAGAACACTGAAATGCTTGTTATATATATTTAGTACTGGTTTTAGGTAATTTATTCTACTGCTTCCACTCAGCTCACAGCATTTTTAGTATAAAAGTGGCAAAAGTGAATGTTGTAGTTGTAGTTTAGCTCTAGGAAGGGGATGGAAAGCCAAACAATGACCTCTTCCTTCTTGCCAGTTGTTCTGTTGGTGAAGCCCTATAAACTATGATTTGGTCTAACTGTGGTCTTCCAGCAGGCGCTTATGATATATGCTGTTCTTTTTTTTTTCAATTTTGACTTGAATTTATATACAACTAACCCTGTGCTTTGTAACCGATGTTTTTTTTTTGTTTGTTTGTTTGTTGTTTATATATATATATATATATATATATATATATATATATAATACATATGACCCACAAGATTAGGTCTCCAATTATTACCAGGTTATGTGTTCAAGACATGATGTCAAGAAATTCACCTCAAGAATTAAACTCAAGAGGTGACTCTTAATAACACATATTGATTGGGTTGTGATCATACAGACCAAACATGTTTAACAAAAGCTCGTTAATCATCTTTCTGATATCAGAAAGGTGCTTAATGACCCTGTCTCTTCCTTGATTTTGGAGTGCAGTTTTGTTGCTCCATGTACTGCAATGTAATTGCAAATGTCGATTTACTACCATCAAACACTATTATAAGCTTTGTCATCTCTTCAAGTTCTTGTATCCATCTTCTGTGCCTGCTATCCATACTACTTACTGTAATACTAATAAAAATACCAAAAATGGTACCAATTAACAAAAGTCCCACTTTCCACATGAAACATAACCTTAAAGCTTACCTTCCCTGCTTTTCATAATTGCACAGAAATTATGTTGTAAATCCTAAGTCTGATGTCATGCTTATGTTAATCCATGTAAAAAGGCTTACAAGATCCTCACTGGTTACACACTGCTCCAGAAACAACAACTCTATAATATTCAAATCTTGCCTTTTGTCTTCCAGAAAATAAATTACAAAATCTTGATAAATATAATCTCAATATGACTCTGTACCTAGTATTTTGACCAGTTTCATGTGAGGTATCATACACAAGGATACCATTAATGCAAAGATGTAGGATAAACTAGCACCTTTGTGCATTTCCTAAAGTGTGCACCATCTGACTTTTAGCAACACATCACACATCTTTAAACACATTTTTATCTGGAATGATGCTGTCTCCTATCTATAAGCTCCTCATCAACTTGTCTTTATCTTTATTAAACAGTTTAGTGCTATGCACTACACACAAAACAGTAATGGCAAACATCCACTAAGAACAATACACATATTAAAATTATTTCATGTACATCTAAAAATATCATCACCACCACAGCTGAAAACTTAAAAAGTTATAGAGATGTACTGAAATCCAGTAGGCCTCCCCAAACATTGTGGTGATGACTCCCCTTTGGTCAAGGCAACAGAGGTCCTTTCTTCTTTTCAGTCTGGCCAAGGGCAATGACCACAACCTTCCCCATATACTGGATTTACTCAAACAAGATGGGGAGTTTGATGTACAACAATCTGCAACCTTCCCCATATACTGGATTTACTCAAACAAGATGGGGAGTTTGATGCACAGCAATCTGCAATGTGTCAGCCATTACTGCTTGTCTGACTTTAGATCTTCCTTTTCTAACAATGTTCAAGTTAAAAAAGTTTTGAAAGGGGTCCTAACATGTACAATAATATTTAGCAGGAGAAGTGAGATTAAAGAGAAGGCAGGAATTCAGCAATTTATGTAATGTTGGACTGAATGACACCTGTTATAAAAAAGAGATTTTACATATATATATATATATATATATATATAAAATGTATAAAAAAACATTAATACAGTTTATTTTCTGTTAGTGTTTGTGCACCTGTGTGTTAAATGCTAATTTAATAAAGGTATTCTGATGTGTACAATACCCTCCTCCCAACATAACGATAATGACATACGCACTCTTGCAAACAGCTTCTACAAAGTGATACTGCTTTGCACACTGTAATATAATCTCTTCACGGTTAACCTTAACAGCCCTTAAGGTAATTGAGGCCTTCAGAAATATTGTTTTCTCAAAGTTCAAGGCACCAAAAAAATAAAAACAGATCACTTAAAAGCCTGGATAATAAACACAACCTACTCATTCTAACCATTACAGAAACTTGCCTTAAAGATAGTACATGCCCCTCAACTTTCAGTAATAAAAATTACACCTTTCTCAACAACAGACCAGAAGAAAAGGCTCCAGTCTTTTGTGGTACTACATTGATAGTAAAGACACATACAAAAATAGCAAACAATCTTCTTGGCCAGAATATGTCGCAAAATGAAGGCACCCTTAAGTAGTAAGTAGCACAAATAAACTTATTTTCCCATCCTAGCTTACAGCCCGCCTCCCTCCAAAAAACATGCATGAGAAACGTATGAGGAAAAGTGGAAACCTTCTGCCTTTTGGAGACTTAAACATAGAACTATTAGATCTTCAAAAAAAATCCAGTTAATTGAAAGTGCATTTTTTCACTCCTTTTGGGTGTTGAAGTAACAACGTGGTAGTACGAATGTTAAAAGACTAGGTAAATTAGTAGATATGGTTCCAGCTTTTTCAACATTTAGCATTGATTATGGGGAAATACAAAGATGTATTTCTAAAAATTGGGCCATTCTAGATCACTTTGTAATGAAGAAAGACTTAGGAGAATTTCCAAGATTTGCGGCTAAAAGAGGTGTGTGCATAAAAATATGGTGGAAAGTGCAGGTTGGATTAATACAGAACATTTCAGCAACAGAAGTGTGACTTATAAATGCAGCTGTTGTAGTTATTGTACGTACATTTTAGCGTGCACTCCCATTAAGATTTGGGACATAAAATTCCAGCCTAAATGTAAAGCAATTGTAAAATGAATGGACTGGTATATGTGGCACTGTGCCAAAACTGTGATGGCTTTTACACTGGCAAGACAACTAGGTATTTTAAAGAGAATATATGAACACAGTTATCATACTGAGTATCATTATTTCGAACGTTCAGATGCTCGAATCCCCAAAGGCTGACACCAAAATATCGAACCGCAGCTACACCGAACATGAAAAAGCACGAAATTCAAAATATCGAATCGCCATAGTTGGCCAACTCAACTCCTGCTGCATACTTGCAGCACCAATATTTCCTGTCTTTGCTAGTTTTCTCTAATGTATAGAGATACCAATATAAATGCAGCATTTCCCTATTCTTCTGCGATGTTACAGTGCTATAGCACATACTTACGACTACCAGGAAGTACATCAGGAGCACTAGCCATTTCTGACAATGACACATAGTCGAATCTCTCTTAATTTATAGCAAACCCTACAAACACATACAACTTAAACAGGTTCCTATTGGGCGACACAAATATATTACTATATATGCACTTCACTTAACCCTACTTCTAACCCTAAGGTCAGTATCTATTGCACATGTATGTTGATTTCCTATAGAGGATAAAGGAATCTTAGTCAAATGATGTGGCCAACTATGGAAATGCGATATTGTAAATTTCGCGTTTTTTAACATTCGATTAACTTGCAGTTTGATATTGTGGTGTCGGCCTTAAGGGATTCGACTATCTGAACGTTCGAAATAATGATATAGACCCATCATATTAATAGAGGAAGTAGCAACAATGCCCTTGCAAAATACATTAGTGAATGTATAAATCACAATTTTTTGTTTTTTTGGCATCGAGAAACCTGTGGTAAATCCCAGAGGAGGTGCAGTTTATCTAGGGTTAGAGTTCTGGGAATTTTGGCAGATCAAGACAAATGCCATGTAGTTTCCCAGCTTGAATTGGATGGTGTCTATTAACTTTGTTTTGAAATTAAAGTCACTAGGATTTTCTTTAAATTTGTTTTTGACAGAATATGGAGGGGATGCCATGCATTAAAATGTGGTTTTATGCATTATTGGAAGTTTTTTATGTAATTTAGGGACGAGTGGTAAAAAGAAGTTATGTACCTACCATAACGTTCCATGTTAGTTGTGCTTCATCTCGCCTTCCTTCTTGCTGTTTGGGTTCGGAGCTGATCCTCAGTTCCGACTCGGCCTACTTCTCAAGAGCTATTTACTGGCTTGAGGCTAATCCTTATCCCAGAATGCCCAGCGTCAGCTACCCAGATCTTGTTTGTGATAGCGCACACTAGACACATAAAGTAACCAGTAACCTAAAACTGATTTACCAAAATAACACATCAGAATAAACGGTCATAAAATTACCTGGCATGTGAACCAAGAAAAAGGAAATCAGCCAGTGAAACCATAGTGAACTCCTCTCAATTCTCCAGGAAGGGGGAAGGAGGGGGGGACGCAAGAAGGAAGGCGAGATGAAGGACAACTAACATGGAACGTTATGGTAGGTACATAACTTCTTTATGTTAAGTTGTCCTATCTCGCCTTTGTTCTTGCTGTTTGGGACAGCGTCCCTAGCGCCTAAAGACCCCGGGTGGCTCATTGGAACAGACTCTTCATTACAGTGGACCCAAAGGAAGTCCTGCTCTGGGAGACCACATCCACTTTGTAATGAGAGATAAAGGTATAAGGGTTTGCCCAAGTGGCAGCTGCACAAATTGAGATTATGGGCAATTTAGACTGAAACCACAGACGTGGCTAATGCTCTAGTAGAATGATCTTTCAGTTTTGCTGGTAGATGTTTATGCCTTAACTGACAAATAAAGGCAGTGGTGTCAGATAACCATTTGGATAAGGTCACCTTAGAAACTGGAAGGCCTTGCTTATTGTAAGCATAGGAGAGAAATAATTGGTCTGCCTTTCTTAGCTCTTTGGTCCTATGGAGGTAAAAACGTAATTGTCTGTGCACATCCAGTTGGTGAAGACTATATTCTGCCTTGTTGCTATAATTGGGAAAGAAGACAGGGAGATCGATGGATTGATTTAAATTGTTTTCTGAATAGACTTTTGATATGAAGGATGGGTTGGTTCTAAGAGAAACTCTATCTTTGTGAAACAGCATATATGGAGGATGAACACAGAGTGCTTGGAGTTCTGAAACACTTCTAGCTGAGGTAATAGCAATCATAAAAAGTGTTTTCCAAGAAAGAAATTTTAAGGGACATGAAGCTGCTGGTTCAAAGGGAGACAGAATCAAAGAAGTCAAAACTAAATTGAGATTCCAAGGAGGAGGTGGATCCCTCACTGGGGGTCTAAGAAGAGATGTTCCTCTCATGAAGGCTTTGCAGAGCTTATGAGACATTATGCGAGAACTAAGAATTCCAATATGAAAATTATGTATGGCTGCCAATTGTACCCTGATGGTAGCAGCAGCCGCACCCGACTGAAAAAGCTCTGCTAGAAATTCTAAAATTTGATGGACTGGGGATGAAAAGGGGTCTAAGTTTCTAGATTCTGCCCAGTAAGAAAATCTTTTCCATTTGCTAGCATAAGTCTTTCTCATAGTTGGCTTATGGGAGGATACAACAATATCGTGAACTGCTGGGGAGATACTTGGAAGCCTGGCTAAGGTAGGAAGTGGAGAAACCAAGCTGTGAGCTTGAGAGTCTGAAGGGATTGGTGTAACCTGCCTGACTGATGAATCAACAGATCTGGCACTGGGTCCAGAACCCAAGGCTGGTCTAGAAGATGAAGGTGCAGGAACAGAAACCATATCTGTCAAAGCCAATAGGGGGCAATGAGGATCATTTTGCAACCCAACGATTTTGTTTTCTGTATGAGTCTTGGAATTAGGGGAAAAGGGGGAAATGCATAAAGGAGTCCCTGAGGCCAATTGTGGACTAGAGCGTCCCTGGGAGTTTGACCTGGAGGAGGAAGCAGGGAGAAGTAGCTGCTGCATTTGTTGTTGAGGGGGGTGGCAAATAGATCACAGCAAGGCTGGTCCCATTTGCAGAAGATAAGGTCAGCAACTTTCTGATTAAGAGACCACTCATGAGGCATGAGGATAGCTCTGCTGAGCCTGTCCGCTATTACGTTGGATTTCCCAGGGATGTGCGTTGCTGTCAGAAAATGTTGGGAGGAAATTGCCCATTCCTATAGCCTGAGGGCTTCTCGACACAAGGGGTAGGACCTGGTCCCACCCTGCTTGTTGATGTACCAGACAACTGACATGTTGTCTGTTTGGATCGCAATAGTCCCGGAGTCTTGAAGAGCTTGCAACGCTAGGAGCACCGCTCTCATCTCTAGGATATTGATATGCAGATGGTACTCGTGAGGTTGCCACATGCCTTGGACTGTCCTGCCTAGATAATGTCCCCCCCCACCCTATCAGTGAGGCGTCCGTGGTCACTGTGGCTACTGGAGGGGGTTGAATGAAAGGTCTGCCCTGAGTCACATGTGGGGAGACCATCCACCAAGAGAGGTGTCTTTTGCATGTTTCTGTAATCAGGATTATGTGAGACATGGGTAGTTCCTGGAAGGACCAATGCGTGAAGAGAAGCCACTGAAGGACCCTCATGTGGTAACGCGCTAATGGTACAAGAAGAATGGCAGCTGCCAAGGAGCCTAAAACTTGCAGGACATGTCTGACTTGGACTTTTCTGCTCTGCATTAGAAATTACACTTGTTGGCGAATAGAGAAAACTCTTTCCTGAGGTAACCTTGCAAACATCTGTTTTGTGTTTAATTCTGCTCCTATATATGTAAAAGATTGACAGGGCAACAAGGCAGATTTTTCAAAATTTACTGTAATGCCTAGTTGGGTGCAGGTTGATATTGTATAATCCCCGTGCCTCTAAGAGTTGATGCCTGGTGGTATCATTTAGGAGCCAGTCGTCCATATAGGGAAACACCTGGAATCCTTGACGTCTCAGGTGAGCCATGACTACTGCCATACATTTGTTGAACACCCTGGGGGCTGTGGTGAGACCAAAGGGCAGAGCTCTGAACTGATAATGACTGGCCCCTACCCGGAAGCGAAGAAATCTCCTGGAGCATATGTCCATTTTGATATAGTAGTAAGCATCCTGAAGATCTATGGAGCACATCCAGGTGTCCTGACCCAGAAAGGGGAGAATGGACTGCAGTGTTACCATTCGGAACTTTTCTTTTTGTACAGATTTTTCAATCTGCTGAGATCCCGTATTGGTCTCCAGTCCCCTGTCTTTTTTGGTACTAAAAAGAATCTTGAGTAAGTTCTGGATCCTAGTTGGTCTGCGGGGACTTCCTGAATGGCTCTTTTTTCTAGCAGTTTTGAAACTTGAGTAACTGCTTGATCCCTTAGATTGGGTGGGACATCTGGGATGGACTTTTTTTGACTTTACAGGGGATTGATGAAAAGGGAATTTGTAACCTCTGGATATGATAGATAGTACCCATTTGTCCCTTGTTGTATTTTGCCAGGCTTTTGGGTACAGGGAAAGTCTTCCCCGACTGCCCTCCAGAGGTGAGCAGTCGGGCAACCTGTCAGGGATGCTGGAAGGAGATTATGGAAGGGTTTGGCAGAGAAAGTTTCTCTGTCACCCTGAATTTGCGGTCTCCCTCTGCCATGAGGGTGGCATCTGCCATTGTTTTTCCCCCTCTGCCCCTGGGGGAAAAATCACCATGTGTGTAAGGCAAGGGTCCCTGAGACTTACAAAACCACATTTTTCCATGCTTCTGACCTTTGGGATAAGGTCTGTTAGGAGTGGAAAAAGACTCCCACAGCAGAGACAGTCTTGCCTTCCAGCTCGCACCTGGTAAGCGTGTTTTTCACCTGAGGCCCAATAAGTGAGGAGCAATCAAAGGGAGTATTTGTGAAGGACGCCTGAAAGGGTACTGCAAATTGACACAGCCGCAGCCAAGCATGTCTCCTGAGAGCCACTCCAGTACCTGCGGATCTGCTCGCTCCATCGGCTGCATAGAAAATCAGCCTCATGGAGGAGTTGACTATAGAATTAAGAGTTGCAAGCTGGGAAGCTATTTTGGCTGATGTTCTCTCAGCTGTAGGATATTGTAGGGTATCTCCAAGCTCTTTTAGGAAATTGCTTTGAAGTAGTGTAAAATGAGAGAGATAATTCAGGGACCTCATTGAGAAGGTCGCTGAGGAAAACATTCGCTTCCCATATCTGCCCATCTTCCTAGACTCTTTGTTTGGTGGATGGACAGATGAAGAAGTTTCTGCTAACTCTTTCTTGGTGGCTGCTGCTACCACCATGGCTGCTACCACTCTGTCACCCTGATTTTGCTGTCCCCCTCTGCCATGAGGGTGGCGTCTGCCATTGTTTTTTCCCCCTCTGCCCCTGGGGAAAAAATCACCATGTGTGTCAGGCAAGGGTCCCTGAGACTTCCAAAACCACATTTTTCCACGCTTCTGACCTTTGGGATAAGGTCTGTTAGGAGTGGAAAAACAGACTCCCACAGCAGAGAGAGTCTTGCCTTCCAGCTCGCACCTGGTAAGCATGTCTTTCACCTGAGGCTCAAAAAGTGAGGAGCCATCAAAGGGAGTACTTGTGAAGGACGCCTGAAAGGGTACCGCAAATTGTCACAGCCACAGCCAAGCATGTCTCCTGAGAGCCACTCCTGTACCTGCGGATCTGCTCACTCCATCGGCTGCATAGAAAATCAGCCTCATGGAGGAGTTGACTATAGAATTAAGAGTCGCAAGCTGGGAAGCTATTTTGGCTGATGTTCCCTCAGCTGTAGGATATTGTAGGGTATCTCCAAGCTCTTTTAGGAGATTGCTTTGAAGTAGTGTAAAATGAGAGAGATAATTCAGAGACCTCATTGAGAAGGTCGCTAAGGAAAACATTCGCTTCCCATATCTGTCCATCTTCCTAGACTCTTTGTTTGGTGGATGGACAGACGAAGTTTCTGCTAACTCTTTCTTGGTGGCTGCTGCTACCACCATGGCATCAACTGGCACACCTTTAGAGAGAAATTGTTTGTCCTGGGGGGCTGTTATGAACTTATTTGGTCTCCTTGGAGTAGGTTCCACAGAATCTGGAGCTGACCAAGCCTTTCGAGCCACTACAGACATGAGTGGATCGAAAGGTGGAGGGTCAGGAACCGAATGCCTCCAGGTATACAGACTCATCCTTGGCAGGGGCTAGGGAAGACCAGCCACCCCTCTGCCTAAGCATTTCAAGGATGTTTGAAAAGGAAACATCTTCAGAGGGGAACCTGGGGGACCCTTCCCATTCATCCAGGTCTGTATCTGAGGTGACAGACTCAGAGGAGTCTAGGTGCTTCCTCTTGTACTTCTTCTTCCGAGGAGGCTCCTCTGAGTGATCAGGGGAGGTCTCGGAAGAAGAGGGGGTCACTCAATGGGGTGTCCTGGGGCATAGGTTCCCTACGCTTCTGGGCCGGAGGAGCAGAGGTTGGCATAGGCACCACAAGAGAAGGAGCTGATGGGGCTGATAGTAGGGCTGCTTCAGGGGACAGCACACTCCGCATGACCTCAAAGGCGTCACAATCCAGAGGCAAAAAAAGCATCGTCTCATAAGAGACGGGAGTTATGCTCCACGTCAAAGGCGGTGACTCCGAGGCCGATGTGGGAGCTGAGCTCACCTGCACCTAAGCTCCGAGAGGGAGAGCGGGGTCGGACAAGGGACCAATGCCACTTCCCTCCTCGAAGCAGAGAGAGCTTCGGCGCCCAGATCCCTCGATGGTTGGAACAATCGAGGTGATCGGAACCGACGTCAGAACTGAACAGGAGGTGATCGGCGTGGTCAGTTCTACTATCAGCACGTCTATGGTCTCCGGCCTCCGAACTAAGTGTAGTCGGAGGAGGAATGGAGATGGAGGCGGATGGAGCCGCAACTTGCTGAGGTGGGCTAGAAAGTAATTTTGCAAGGGCTTGTGATTTAAGCAACCTGCTGACTACTCTCTCCATGTCTTGATCCATTAACCTGGAGGATCGAGAGGAGTGGGATGAAGAGTGATGACTGTGTTCACTTCCTAATAAGGGTGACCGTGGCACTGAGCGGATCGGCTCCAATGAAGGAGACCTTGCTCGCTTGTGGCTCCAAGATGGCTCCGAGGTGGCAGTTGAAGCCGAGGGAGGAGATGACTTGTCGATGCTAGTTGGCACTGACAAACTTGGTTCTTCAAGCCCTGGAGTTGGTTCCGGGGATGGTGCCAATGGCTTGACAGACTTACAGGATTTTACTGGCTGAGAACCTTTAGCCGGGAAATCCTGTGGTTTCAATAATCCTCGAAGGATTAATTTGTTTTTGCACTCCTGCAGGACCCTTGGACTAAATGCATGACAGATAGAGCAGGAGTTATGCAGGTGCACAGCCCCTTTGGCCTCTTTAGACATGTTACACTACTATACTAAAAATTTTTTTTTTTTTACAGTTAAGGAACAGAAAGGAGAGCCTCTAATTTAAACAGCTGTCCTAAGGAGTGGGGGGTAGAACTCTCTAATTTAAACGAGTTCAGGGGAAAAAGACGACCTGCAAGATATGGAGCGACGGCCAACAAAGCTACAGCACACACAAGAAAGGCAATAAGGGATAAAGAATATCTAGACAAAAACTTGACAAATTTTAAGAATAAACAACACTTATAATCATAGAAAAAACTATACTAAGCCTGAGCCAGTAACGAAGCAACCTCGCAGCTGAAGTGGCAAATGAGATCTGGGTAGCTGACACTGGGCATTCTGGGATAATGGTTAGCCTCGAGCCAGTAAATAGCTCTTGAGCTATAGAAGTAGGCCGAGTCGGAGCCGAGGATCAGCTAAGAACCCAAACAGCAAGAACAAAGGCGAGATGGACAACTTAACATCTACAGTTACACAAAGCGTTTGATACTCCCAATTGGCTAGTCGACGTCATATGACTGACTGGGAAGTTTTAAGAGATTGTACCATTGGGGTTTTAAAACATTCTGTTGAAGTCTGTTGTAATATTGGAGATGAAAGCGCTTAATTGATTAAAACACTGTGACCTGTCTTAGTAGCAATGTCGTCCGCATATTTTTTAGTTTGTATTTTAACAGCTTACCTTAAAAGCAAATGTCCAACTTTTACTGTTGCTGTATTCCTTACTAAAGAGATATCCTGGAGAGGCTAGCCGCATGTCCAACCAACATACCAAAGGCTTACACCTTCCAGCTGCAGTGCGTCAGATGCATTTCCTACATTCAAGACATAAGGTACATAAGTGAAGTATAAGCATCTAATCCTCAGAAATAAACTGCCCCAGGAGAACGAGAGCAATCAAAGAGGAACACAAAAGAAAGGACATCTGCATCCAGAAAGGGGAGAAAGAAGGACTCCTCAGCTAAAGGTAAGGAATTAGAACAGAGGAGGAGGAAGGAGGGAGGGAAAGAATACTTCAACAGTGCAAAGTAGGGCATCTACTCTTGTGGTAAGTTCATACACAAATGTATTATATCCTTCTTTAGCACTGTTACAGTATTCCGTTTTAAAGGGAGAGTATATAAGCTACTGAAGACAGGATGGGAGAAAGCAGCAACAGAAAAGCCCTTCAAAAAACAGCGTAGAATGTATGTACAGAAGACCAAATAGTAGCTTCCAAAATGGACCTAGCATCTAGACCCGTGAAAAAAGCACCTGAGGAGACCAAGTGCCCTGGTAGAATAAGTAAAAGCTGAAGAACAAAGCTATTTGCCATGAAGAGAATAACAAAAGGAAATGGCCTTAGAAATCAAGAGGAGATGGTTTGCTTAGAAACAGCTAAACTCAATCTCTTGGCATGAAAGGAAACAAAAAGCTGCTCAGATTTCCTAACATCTTTAGTCTTATACAAATAATATATGAGCTGTCTATGCAAATCTAAAGTATGCAGAATCCTCTTACCACTGTTCTGAGGTGAAGGGAAAATAGAAGGAAGATGAATGGATTGACTTAAGGACAAATCATTGAGCGCTCTGGGCATAAAAAAAGGATTAGTGTGAAGAGAAACCATCTTTGTGGGAAAAAAGTGCCTTTACCTCTTCCTGTGAGAGCTTAGTTTACTAATCAGCTAAGTCTATGTTCTCCTGTTCATAGGTTCATAGTTAGGCATTAGGCTAGATGCTTTTGTGGGACATTTTAAGCTTCATTTCTCTCAAAGATTCATAGATTGTTACTAGGCTAATGACGAGGCGGGGGGAGGGGGGGTGTTTTTAGGCCTAGCCAAGTTTTCCCACAAGAATAATGATGTCTTGTATCAAAATATGCAATGAGGGCCAGGAACTTATAAGCTACCTCTTTCCATAAGGGGCATAGGTACCAGGTCCAGTATAAATTTCCTATTCCCCTTCCACTTGTCTAGGTTGCACTTAATCTGGGTAACAGACGAACTCAGCTACATATGGATGGGAAGCCTGTTCCATAGGAGGGGCTGTTCAATTTTAGAATTCACAGCAGTACAAGTAAAGGCTTGTAGTGAGGCTGCACCAAGAGAACACTCAGAGATTTACTGGTACACTGACATCTATGATCACACAAAGAAAGGTTATGGATCCATTGGGAGTTATGCATGTGATGAGGGACTATACTCTGGAGATATATCAGAAAGGAAGAGTACCTCATCACATGAAGAAATGCAGGTATATTTGCAGAGCAGAACTTTTACCCATACTTACAGTACAGCTGAGGAATAGCTTGATACTCCAGGAAGTTGAAAAAAGGTGTCTGTGAAAACTCCACACTAGGATGGCCTCCATTTCGAATTCTGGTCAGAGAATAGGAATGACATTTTGTCTACACTGCTAAAGTTATTTAATGAGGTCTTTTGGGGGACATCTGAATTTACTGAAACAGCCAGTTTTGGTTCTGTTGTTAAAAAGAAATAGAAATGCAACAACTGCCAGCCACCAACAACCCCATTTCAATATTAAACTATGATTATAAGTTATTTGTGACTTTGTCTGATGGCTGATTAGCTAGGCTTGCTCCACCGTTGGTTTGTGGGAAATGGCAGACTTTCTAGAATAAAATTAAAATCATGTTGGCGCTGCAAGATGCTCAGGACACAGGCCAATAAGTTGCCTCAGTGAGTCTGCATTCTACAAAGACATCCAGCAGAGTTGGATAATCCCTTCTAGAAACAGGCCCTACTCAGGTTTGTACTGCCATACAACTGGGTAATTATATTTTTGGCATGTATGAGGGCTCACCTGCTTGGATAAAAAAACGGTTTGATATAACAGCCCTCCTTTGCAATATCAATCGGCATTTGGTAGGGATGCCTTTTTACCCCATCTAATAATTGCTTTATATATAGAACTGCTGGCAGTAGCAAATAAGGCAATTTGGTCTGGTGAGATAAACGTTTAAGGACACAAAATTCAAAGTTTCCCTATATATGGACAATATTTTGTTATATTGTGGAAATCCAGAAAGAGAAATGGTCCTAATATTTGATATAGTGAGCAAAATTGGTAAATTTGAGGGTTATCAGGTTAGAAAGTAAATCAGGACAAATCAAGGGCAACTGCTATAAACTGAAACCCAGAAATTGCCTCTGGCATGGAATTCCCATGTGTGGAAAACTAACTTCATTAAATATATGGGCATTTCATTTGGTCATTGTGTAGCAGGCTCAGTAAGAAAATCATACGAGAATCTAATAATCTCCTTGAGGAATGACATCAAAAGATGAAAAATAATCACACTGAGGCTGTATCAAAAAATCTAGGTGTTGAACTTTTTTTCCTTCCTACAATCCTGTACATCTTTCAGGCATCCTTGGCTAAACAAGCATAATCTTTATTTAAATGAAAAGCATAAATTCATACCCTGATTGGGATGGAAAACATCCCAGGATATCACAGCAGAAAAGTGGTGCTACATCACTAAAAAAATGACCTGAGGTTTCCAGATCTGTTAATATCTTACCTAGGGGTTCATATCAAATTGTTTGATTTGTTTGCTACAGTATAAGGAATACATAACTGCAAGTAAAGTTCTTGATTTCAACTCACAACAGGGCGATGGAGAGGACAATGTAAAGATTACATAACTGCAAAGTAAAGTGCTTGACTTTGACTCACAACAGGGGGATTGGGAGCTGGGTCGTGTGGCATTCTAGCATTAGTTGGGGCAAAATGTAGTTATCCATACATTAATAGCCAACTAATTCAGCCACAGATTAAGATTTTGGAACACGAAGATGTAGAGCTAGGTGAAGTGATTAATGCCAATTGGGTATTCCAGGAATAGGGCTGAGACTTCAATGAACTGGAATAGGAGGAAAATCAGATTATTGTACTGGGGCAGTCTGAGAGCAGAAGGTAACTGGTTAACTGGGAGAAAGATTAATGCACTATGCAAGGTACTCAGAGTAGAGTACAGAACAGTTGTGTAAGAACTTACTGTAACAGTAGATGTCCTACTAGTCACTGCTGCAGTATTCCAAACAGTTGCGTTATCTCGACAAACAACCAGGATGTCCGACCGGGGTACTGAAGTCAAAACCTTCCATGAAACCATACGTCTGACATTTGACCTAAGTCCATGGGCATAAGAATACATAAGCAGATATCTGGGCATAAATCCACAGACTATCTCCAAGCCAGTAAGCCTATAGCAGACTGAGAAACAAATTAAAGTGGTCAGTTGAGAGGAAAGAGGCAGAAAGACAGTGAACCTCCCCCATGGTCCAAGATGAAAAATAGGAGAAGGATCAGAAAAGGGAGAGGCAGGGAGGGAAGGAATACTGCAACAGTGAACAGTTGGACATCTATTGCTATGGTAAGTTCTTACACAGCTGTACTATGACCTTCTTCAGATCACTGTTATAGTATTCTAAACAGCTGGGTGATTCCCAAAGCTTAAGAGGTGTGATAAGTGGAAGAAGAGAGAGAGGAGAATTCTCTAGTAATCCGGAGAGGAAAGACCTGAAGAAGGTGGCTCTGCATCTAGAAAAGGCATCCACTCTGCATTGTTTGGTGAAAGTATGCACAGAGAACCAAGTAGCTGCTTCTAACATTATTTTTAGCGCTAATCCCCTTGTAAAAATCTCCAGATGAAGCCATTGCTATAGCAGAATGAGCTTTTGCTGGACAGATTTGCCATGTAAAGTGCAGCAAAAGGAAATGGATTTAGATATTCAGTTAGCAATAGTCTGTTTATAAAGTGGCTTACCTAAAAATGAGTGTCAGCAGAACCTTTTTTACCTTTAGTTTGGACAGAAACAGGGAGTCCAGACATAAGCAGACAGATATGCCTGAATGGTAGGCCTTAACAGATAAGTACACTAGGCCAGACTGCAATAGCTCACACAAATAAGAAAGGACCACTGGGGTATTAGCCTGGAGTAGGTCCTGATATTTAGGCCAGCACCATATAGTAAATCTTTTCCATTTTGCCCTGTAAGGTTTTCTTGAAGCAGGTTTTCTTGCCTCCTGAAGAAGGGTAAGCACATCTTCAGAAAAACAATGTCTAAAAAGGATCAGAATCCTAACACTTATACTGTCAGGCTGATAGACAACAAGCTGGGATGAAGTAGTGAGCCCTTATGCTATATGAGCAAGTCACTGTGAAGGGAAACTTCTGGTGATGGCCCTTGGCTAGGTGGAAGAGCATGAGGGAACCAGTGCTGCCTTGGATAATAAGCAGTCACCATTAAAATCTTAGGTCATTCCTTTTGGATCTTTAGTAATGCCCTGTAAAGCAGAGGAAGTGGCGCAAAGGCATACAAGAACCTCGCTTTCCAAAAGATGGACACTGTGTCCATTTTCCAAACTTGAGGACAATAGATCCTTGGTGCAAAAGAGCAGAGATTGTTTGTTGTTGGTGGAGACTAAAAGATGCAGATGTGTCACCCCTGATTTGTGGACTATGTTCAAGAAGCTCTCCCTTTTCAGTATCCATTTGTGGGTATCTTCTCTTGATCTGCTTAGAAAGTATGCCAGGACATTGTCTTGTGAAGAAATGTAAATTGCATGGAGGGAGAGGTTTGCTTTTGTGGAATGCCAAAATAGCCAGTCTGTACATTTGGTAAGATATGGTTCCACCCCACTTGTTTATGCATCACATGATCATTGTGTTGTTTGTGAAGTTTACTTATTTATTATTTATTTGACATGTGTATACCTGGGTGGTCTGACTGGGTCTACAGAACCCAGTTTCAGCAGAGGCCTGGAGAGAAAAGCTCCACATACAGTACAATACAAATACAGTATAATGCTCTTAATGGACCTGGTTTCCAAGAATGGGAAAAATCTGTATTACCTGTGAAAGTGCCCTCTCTTCCTTCAGACTGGTCTTAGGTGTACATGCAATTGCCCTTGAACATTGAGGTTTTGTCCATGCTTCCCATGTATTGTCTAATGCTTCTTTGTGCAGCTCCTGTAGTGGTGCCTGTGGTTTGAAGTGAAGTCCAAGGTTTAGCTTTATCTGTGATATTCACCATAGTATTTCCTTTAGAAAAGACAGGAAAGGAAACTGTGTGCCTAGAGGATGAGAATGGTGAGACCAAGTGGATTTCAGGTACCACTGGACCTTTCTCATAAGGAGTCTGGCAAAGCAGACCATGGGGATGGTTGCTGCCATGAATCACAGTGCTCTGAGGATGTCTCCCTTGTGGTAAATGACTGAACAGGAAGAAAAGTAAGGAAGTAAATGGTTAGGCTTTGCATTTTGTTCACAGGTTGGTACTAGGCTAGCGACCCTAGGGTCTATACAAGCCTAGCCATAACAATTCCCTGGGTATTTCTTCCCACAATATTTACTTCCCTGGATCCCTTGTCTTGTGGCAGGAAGGTCTGCATGAGTTTGGTATCTAGTCTGTTCTCCAAGAAAATTATATCTTGGGTTGGCTTCATTGCTGACTTTTTCAGGTTGATTGTGAAGCCCAGGACCTGAAGTATGGCCATGTTGAACTCGAGGTGAATCAAGAGTACCTGCTGTGAAGGAGCTTATATTAACAGTTCACCCCTCAATAAGCTATTACTTGGGAAAGGCAATTTGTGAAGACTCTGAGGGCAGCAGGGAGTCCAGAAGGCAAAGCGCAAAAATGAAAGTACAATGAGGCAGTAAGAAACCAGAAAAACTTCCTGTAGGCAGGGTGAATGTGGAGATAGGCATCCTCCAGGTCCAAAGGCACCAGGAAGGCTTTGGACCTGAATGATGCAGGGTTTGCAGGGCAATATTGAAAGATGGAACAAGTAGGAAGGTGTTGAGTGTGGAGGGATCTAGAATTGATCTCCTTTGTCCTCATCTTCTTGGAACAAGGAAAAGTCTGGAATGAAACCCCTTTCCCACATACTGTGGGGGTACCGGTTCTATTGTGCCCTGCTCTAGCAATGTTTGAATGATGGGGTGGAGCAACTGTATCTGATTCTGTGGACGAGGAGGGATGCCAATGAAAGAAGGGTGTTCTTTCCATGTTAGTCTGTGTAAGCATCATTTGTCTGAAGTGAGGAGTAGCCATTTTTTTTAGAGGGAAGGTGAGCCTTTTGGATACAGGAAGGAAAAGACAGAGGGTTGGGGACATGGCTAGGGAGTAGTCAGGTGGACTTGTCTGGGTAAGGAGGCATCCCAGATCTAAAGCCCCTGTCTGGTTTGCCCCAAAATCTTTTCCTAGGTATTTTTTTGGCCTTATGGAAGGCCTGGGTTCCCTGCAGGTGAGGGATGTGGGTTTTGCATGATACTTTCTCTGGTATTTTTGGTACAAAAGTAACAAAGATCTGTCTACAGTCCTCCATAATTTTACCTTGTTCCTGCAGTTGTTTGAAATGTCTTGATGTGGACAGACCAAACAAAAGATTCCTATTTAAGGTAGAGTATATGAGTTTTGCCTTAATATCTTTTGGGAGGAGCTGTGAATGTAAATATGCCTACCTTCCAATCACAGAACTTGCAGAAGCTGTCCTGTAAGAGGCTTCCAGTGCATCATAACCACATTATTATTATTATTATTATTATTATTATTATTACTATTACTGTTAATATAATCATCATTATTGTGACATCACTCCTCTGGGCCAGTAATCAAGGAGCCTGAATCCTCACCAGTGAGGGACGTTCACCTGGAACAAACATAGATACACACAGTATTTCCAGATGCAGCTCTCTGCACCAAGAACAATTTCCCTTAAGAGCACACAGGGAACACACTCAATCCGGGGTCTGGGTCCCCCCCCCTCTCTCTCTCCAGGCCCTCAATAAGACTACCCACTGGCACAGCTATAGAGTTGAGTCCTTATCCTAGTGTCCAAGCCAAGTCCTCCACCACACCACCCTCTCTGTGAAATCAGTGCTCTGTGCCCCTGCTCCACGTAGCTGACACACACACTTTGAGATTTGATTTTCACACGCACAGACACACGGGAAAAGCTAGCAAAGACTAACTAGCTATACCTTTTTTTCAGACTATAAGGTAGATACTGCCACCAGGACACTCCAAAGCCAACTACTCTAAGGCTCTTACAAGGGTACCCAATTATACTGAGTAAAATTAAGATTAATACAAATGTTAGTGTTTGACCAATGCAGTAAGGCTTTCAGGAGTGGCCACAGTGTCATTGAATAAATATAAGTACTCTCAAAGGTTAAAACATTCCCTAAAAAAACAGCCACAATGAAAAGTTTAAATATATTTAATAATAAATAATAAAAGAACATCAAAATACTAAATATCTATTTACAATAAACACCAGAATTTCAATCACAGGAAATATTACAAATAACATAGATGGACAGATTCACACAGATACAGAAAAATATAATTAACTAATCTCACTATATCTTTCTGATTGATCTAAAGAATTACTATTCCCTGGTTACTTATTAAAGTAAGGCAAGATGAAGTGGTTGAGAGATCCTTCTATGTCAGGTTTCAGAAAAACAGACTGCCTTGAGACTAATTTTTAATTAAAACATAATTTTTGTGCTGGATTACAGAATGATATCAAATGCAGCTGGTCATCTGACCTCTGGTTCTCATACTACCCCCCTTTACTAGAGATTGAACCAGAATCTTGTGCATATGTGATACCAAACACACAGACAGAGTTTTGCTAAAATGTGTTATAGCATCTGGAAGCGTACCTCTCAACCCGTAAACATCAAAAATCTGGACAAAGGCCCATGAAAAATACGTACAAATCTGCACGCAGATTAACATACGATTTGCATATATAATAATGTAACCCCACCTACTCTGACAGAATTGTGGGATACCAACTTTTAAACACAAACTGAAGAACAGAAAAAAATATGATCATGAAACACAAAATAAACAAAATAGTGTTATATTTATATTAATATTTGGACTTGTATCAAACTTTGAATTTGTGCAAACTGCAAAACTAAAATACAATTTTATTTTAATAAAAACAAAATGAACTGCTTCAGCAGCATCCACACTGTTTAAAAGTACAACACAGTACAGTATCAGCAATCCATCTAGATACTGTAGGAGTAGAATCCACAGCCTTTTTCATCAAAAACAAATATTCTACCTGTTGCACTACTAACAACAAACAGACTTGGCATAAGCAGCAGTAAACTTCTTTCCCCCCTAAAGAGCTATGCAGCACAAGAAATCTTGAAAAAGCCAAAATTTATTTTGGGGGGGGGAGACAAAGGCCCAAAACCAGGGACACATTTTAAACACTGCATGTATAATCTTAGAAAAGTTGTTATTATAAAATGTTTTGTGTTACCATGCATTTCCTGAAAGACTGGAAGACTAAAACTTAAAATGGCTATCATTTAGTGAATTCAGCTCTCACTGATTTGCCAGAAAACCACACATTTTAAGAGGAACAGACCACAAGTATGAACCAAGCATTCCAGACAGTCTGTAAAGTAGTGGTGGTATGGGTAGAGTATTTAGGCTCTTGCTCTTTGTACCTAAGGTACAGAGTTTGAGTCTCAGTAACTGTAACTACCAATTACAAATAACTAAGGCATTCATTCACTCACACATACACACACACACATGCGTGCATTACAGCAAATAAAACATTAAATGCAATTACAATGCAGCGTTAACCACAGCAAAAGAGAGACCCAGCACCTTAAATGCAATTACAATGCACGACAAAAGAGAGACTCAGCCTTAAATGTAGAGCAAATAAACCAATAAAACTGCAAAGCAAACCCACAGCAAAAGAGACTGTTATGGCACTTGAACCAGTACAAAATGCATGCAGCATTCTTCTTACAGCAAATGGATTTTTATGGCAGTCCTTCTTACAAATGTAGAGCAAATGCACTACAGCAAAAGAGCTTGTTACTGCACTCCAGTAAACAAACTTAAATTACAGCTTAAATGCACAGCACTCCAGTCTTCTTTTTTTCTTTTTCTTTTGGCTGTTCCCATTAGGGGTCGCCGCAGCAGATCATCTGTTTCCATTTCTTCCTGTCCTCTGCATCTTGCTCTGTCACACCAACCACCTGCATGTCCTCTCTCACCACATCCATAATTAGGCCTTCCTCTTTTCCTCTTACCTGGCAGCTTCATCCTTAGCATCCTTTTCCCAATATACCCAGCATCCCTCCTCAGCACATGTCCAAACCAATGCAATCTCGCCTCTCTGGCTTTGTCTCCAAACCGTCCAACCTGGGCTGACCCTCTAATATACTTATTCCTAAATCCTGTCTACCCTCATCACACCCAGTGCAAATCTTAACATCTTTAACTCTGCCACATCCAGCTCTGACTCTTGCCTTTTTGTCAGTGCCGCTGTCGCCAACCCATATAACATAGCTGGTCTCATTACCCTTTTGCAGACCTTCCCTTTCACTCTTACAGGTACTCGTCTGTTACAAATCACTCCTGACACTCTTCTCCACCCACTCCACCCTGTCTGTACTCTCTTCATCACCTCTCTTCCACACTCACCATTACTCTGGACTGTTGATTCCAAATATTTAAAGTCATCCACCTTCGCCAACTCTACTCCCTGCATCCTCACCATTCCTCTATCCTCCCTCTCATTCACACACATATATTTTGTCTTAGTCCTGCTGACCTTCATTCCTCTCTAGAGCATATCTCCACCTCTGCAAGGTCTCCTCAACCTGTTCCCTAATCTCACTACATATCACAATGTCATCTGCGAACATCATAGTCCATGGGGACTCCTGTCTGATCTCGTCTGTCAACCTGTCCATCACCACTGCAAATAAGAAAGGGCTCAAAGCTGATCCTTGATGTAATCCCATCTCCACCTTAAACTCATCTAACACTCCCACTGCAGATCTCACTGCTAACACACTACCCTTGTACATATCCTGTACCACTCTTACATACTTCTCTGTCACTCCCGACTTCCTCATACAATACTACAACTCCTCTCTAGGCACCCTGTTATATGCTTTGTCTTAGTCCACAAAGACACAATACAACTCATTCTGACCTTCTCTGTACTTTTCCATCAACACTCTCAGAGCAAACATCGCATCTGTAGTGCTCTCTCCTGGCATGAAACTATATTGCTGATATTTAATCATCACCTCCCTTCTTAACCTAGCTTCTACTACTCTTTCCCATAATTTCATGCTGTGACATCAATTTTATCCCTCTGTAGTTACTACAGCTCTGCACATCACCCTTATTCTTAAAAATCAGTACCAGAACACTTTTTCTACTACTCGGGCATCCTCTCACTTTCCAAGATTTCATTAAACAATCTGGTTAAAAATTCCACTGCCATTTCTCCTAAACACCTCCAAGCTTTCACAAGTATGTCATCTGGACCAACAGCCTTTCCATTCTTCATCCTCTTCATAGCTATCCTTACTTCCTCCTTGCTAATATGTTGCACTTCCTGATTCACTATCCCCACATCATCCATCCTTCTCTCTCTCTCATTCTCTTCATTCATCAGCCCCTCAAACTACTCTTTCAATCTGTTCAACACACTCTCCTCGCTTGTGAGTACATTTCCCTCATTATCCTTTATCACTCTTACCTGCTGCACATCTTTCCTAGCTTGGTCCCTCTGTCTAGCCGATTGGTGAAGGTCCTTTTCTCCCTCCTTAGTGTCCATCCTTTCATACAACTCTTCATACGCCTTATCCTTAGCCTTTGCCGCCTCTCTCTTTGCCATGCGCATTACAGCAAATAAAACCTTAAATGCAATTACAATGCAGCATTAACCATAGCAAAAGAGAGACCCAGCACCTTACATCTTCATGAGGAGGCTGCGTGATAACATCAGTGATTTTGAAAAAGAAACTGAGAAATTTGGAAACTGAAGGGGCCACTTGGGAATTCGTGGCACCACATTATTTTCACCTCAAAAGCAGTAAATACTGAGGAATTCGATATGGTTGAGAGGGCTGTTTGGAAGCCATAAAGCAATTTCAAACTTCCACTCTTCCACAGTAGCAATTAGTTCACCTCCAGGGACAATACAGAAGGCTTCCTAGTACAGACTTCTTGTCTCTGGCTGCATTGAGACCTGAGAGATACTGTCTTTATGGTCTACCATGTAACTTAATTTCAGACTATTTTTCAAAGTTAGCTGGACTGAGATTAACCTCCTCTCTTGCAGTTATAATATTAATTTCACTAGTTATAATGCAGTCTGACATACAGGTGTATTTCTTTTTTCTGTCCAGCAGGACCCACAGTTTGTACATTTTTTAACAAAAGCAGCTTTACAAATACATTTTCAACACAAGCACCTGTACAAATAAGTTTGTTATACAAATGACATATAATGCTTTACAAAACTTCAGCTAGCTATGCTGGCATATGTTATGCATCCACTGCCCTTCTCCTCACATAGCTGGCAATACCTCACTTCATCACAATTATTACTGCTGTGCCTAGCTACTTAGGAAGCCAGAGCCACCATGGATAAGGCCTGTTGTATAGTGGTAGATTCCTCAAGTGAGGACAATGCTTTAATCAAATTGCTAAGGACAGACAATAAGTATTTAGTCATTTGAGTCTGACAATTCAGTGCTTTAAAGGCCAGAGTGGAGGATGTATAAATAGTTTTCCGCCCTATCTTTATCCAAAGGAAGAATACTGGCCGCAAACAACGATTTAGATGGCTTCTCTGTTGACATGCAGAACACAGAGAAAGTTTTGTACAGAAATCTTAAATCCTCAGGTACCTTGTAAAACCTGTCAGGCTTCTTTGGTGCAGGTGGTTGGGAGTCTGATGCAATGAAACTGAATGTAAAAGCATCCAGGAAATCCTCCAGAACAGTAGGTACAGGAGCAGAAGCATGGGTGCCTACTTCTAAGAGTCTGTTATATCATAGTTGTACTTCAGAAACCTACTTAGATTCCATTCAGAATGCTTCATCATACTAACAATAGTTTCTAAAAATAAAGCTTCTTCAACAGTAGGATCAAGGGAAAGGGAATCTTCATCATCAGATGCTACTTGACCTGGTGAATAGATCTGGGATGAATAGGCTAAAGAGTGCTCATCACAGTCTAATTCACCCTCTTCATCTTCAGAAAAAGTATGTAATTGTCTCTTTTGTGGAGTGGAGGGAGAAACCATAGTAGGTGCAGGTCCTAAACAGGATGGTGGCCTGACTGCCATAACAGCTGCAAATAGCCCTTTGAAAAATCCAGCCACTCCTTTTCTCTGGACATGGGGGGGAACCCTTTCCGTTTTTTCTTTTTTTCTCATTTCTACATCCACTTTGACTAAATGTGAAGGCTATGACCCCTAAGGAACTTAGATGAGCAATCTGGATATTTCCTCTCCAACACGGATTTGCAGTATGTCCTTCAGTTCTTCATAAATTATTAAGTGTGGTACCCCTTCTCACAGTTATCGGTAGCTTCAGCCATTTTGGACATGCAAACCTGAGATACCACACCTGCCTATGACAGGGTCACGATAACAGGAGTTTGAGCAAGTTTCAGATGCACTGCAGGTCCAAGACCTCTGCAGGTATGTCTGTGTCTGACCATGCAGTTGCAATATTAGGCATAGGCTTCTTAAATGTTTTCTTCAGTACAGGCGAGACATCAGAGGTGGAAGGGTCCATCATTTTGGTTTGGGCAAGGATTTGAGTTTCCAACAATAAATTAAGAGATGAAACTCTACTATGAAGTAACCTGGATATCAGTGGAAAAGCACACAAGAACATTCCTGTCCCAGGAAGCCTTCCTGCAGGGAGCCCTGGAGAAGAATTTTGCCAGCTGAATGTTCAGGCAAGAGGCAAAGTGGTCTACTTGAGCAACTCCCCACAGATGAATCAAATCTTGGAAGACCCCCTGATCTAGTTTCCAATTATAATGGTCTGCCTTTGTTCTGCTCAGCTTGTCTGCCAAACAATTTTGCTCTGATGAAATCTAGGATGCCTGTAGAGTAAGACTGTGCTATGAAGCTACATCCCAAGCTAACGTGGTTAGCCTGCAAAGGGAGTATGACCTGGTTCCTGCTAGCTTGCTGATGTACCACAACTGTGCTATTGTCTATAACAACTTGAATAGTTTTCAGGGACCAAATATGATTCAGAGAGATGACTGCCTTGATCAGGGCAAGCATTTCTATTATATTTATTTGCTTTTCTCAGTCCTTGGTGTCCCACACAGCCTGTACTTTTATCCATCCTGAAACTGTTCCCCAAGCAAAGTCCAAAGTGTTTGTGCTAAGTGACTGCTTTGGAACAAGAAGAGAGAAGGGATCTGAATGGTTTATAAGTGATGTATAATGTTAACAACTACAGTTATTTCAATGGTATCTGTGATGTAAACTGTTTTCAACTAAAGCGATATTATTTTGTATGTTTTTCATTTATATAAATGTAAGACTGTCTTTGTCATATGTGTAAATTTAATAAAGATGTACGAAAAAAAGAGGGAAGGAAAGACCCAGATTTAGGGATATTTGCTGTCTCCACTGATTCCTCTTTTGACAAACCCATGCACTGGGATTTGAAAAGGCAAAGGATGTTGGTGTTGGGACTCAAGAGACTTTAGAAGCCATTTATCTTTCTCATGGAGTTTTACCGGGGAATCATGAGAATCACAGATGCCATGAGATCCAAAATCCTGAGGTATTCCCTAACAGTGATCCAAGTCTAAGTGGGAAACCTTAGTAATAGCTCAAGATATAGATCTATTTTTTCCTGTGGAAGAAAAGCTCTTTGAACTGAGGTGTCTAGCTGACACCCCAGGAACACAATTCTGTATAAAGGAGTTACAAAATACTTTTGAATGTTCTCTTGGAACCCCAGCTTGTGTAAGAGATCCCGCACCCAAGTTAGAGATTCATAACACTTTGAAAAAGACTACGCAAAGATAAGCTAGTCATCTAAATATAGAAAAATGTGGTTTCCCTGTAGCCTGTAATGAGCTATAACTACAGCTAGACACTTTGTGAACATGCTTAGTGCAGAGAATACTCCAAAGGGTAAGGCAAAGATCTAATAATGTGATTCCAACACACAAAACTTTAAGAAAAGCTTGAAGTCTAGATGAATAGCGATGCGATAGTAAGCATCTCTTAAGTCTAGTTTTACCAGAAAACTTGAAAGAGGAAGAAGAGGAAACATATCATGAAGTGACATAATTCTGAATTTGGGTGCTATCACAAACATGTTTTGGAAAGACAGATCCAGAACTGGTCTCTAAGTATTTTATTTCTTTTGGAACTAAAAGTATCCTTTAATAAAACCATGTCACCTGCCTGGGAAGAAGGAACTCATTATATCACGCTCTGAGACAGCATGTGATGAAGAAGAGGTGGAAATAAAAGTGTATGGTCTGGAGGATGAGGAATTATCCCTTAGAAAAGGGGAAGTTCCTCCCACTGCCATATGTAACCTTGATGAATAATTGAGCTCATTTGTCTAAAACTATCTGTTTCAAAGAGAAAAGTGAAGATTTAGACTTTCTAGAAGGGAAAGAGGCTGCCAGTGTGGGAATGGTGGGACAAAGTACAGTTTTGTACCTACCATAAATGTAGATGTCCGAACAGGAATGCATCTGCAGTCCTTACAAATGGGTTGTCCTGTTGTCAGGCAGCCCTTCGGTCGGCCGGATTCCAAAGTCTGGGTCTGGCCTCGGCTGGTGTCGCACTTCACCCGACGTCATAGCTGCAGTTCTTCGGGTATAAAGGCATCAGCCGACGCCATTTTCCTCAGTGTTTCTTGCCCCAGATGCCAGTTGCCCTCTTGGATAGCTAAATTTTGGATAAATGCCAATGTTTCCAAATAGTAGAAGGCAAACACCAAAAAATAAGCATGTATGTACATATATACAAACAAATACACCATAAGAGATCCCCCCCAGCTAGCTATTAGATGGGCAAATACCCTAGGAATACCACAGAGGGGAAGGAGGGTGGGTAATCCTGACTGCAGATGCATTCCTGTTCGGACATCTACATTTATGGTAGGTACAAAACTGTACTATGTCCTTCAAGGATGCATCTGCAGTCCTTACAAATGGGTAGAATACCATAGCCAAACTAGGGGAGGAGGAAGAAGAAATTATGGTGTAGTTAGGATCCCTTGCAAAACAGCAGTGGCAAAACCTGCTCGGGATCTAGAGTATAAAGGTAAGTTATAATGCTTGGCAAATGTATGCACAGAGGTCCAAGTAGCAGCCTCTATAATGTCCTTGGTAGCCACTCCTCGTAAGAAAGCTGTGGTAGTGGCTGTAGCCCTTGTAGAATGAGGCCTTATGTTCTGTGGAGTTTGCTTTCCATGGTAGGAGTAACAGAATCTGATGCAATTTCCTATCCACTTGGAGATTGTCTGTTTTGAAATTGCTTTTCCTTCCCTTCCTGTTGCATATGCTACCAGAAGCTGGTCAGTTTTTCTATTGCCCTTGGTTCTGTCCAGGTAGTAGTGCAACTGTCTATGTACATCCAAAGTATGCAGCAGTCTTTCCCCCCTGTTCTGTGGATTTGGGAAGAAGGTAGGTAGGTGGATAGCCTGGTTTAAAGACACTCTGGATACCACCTTAGGCATAAATGTAGGATTTGTTCTCATGGACACTCTATCTTGATGGAAGATTAGGAAGGGTTGTACTGCCATTAAAGCCTGTAGCTCAGAAACCCTTCTTGCTGAGGTAATTCCCAGCAGAAAAGCAGTTTTCCAGGATAGGTGTTGAAGATCTGCTGTTGCTGCTGGTTCGAAAGGGGGGAGTGTTAATTTTTCTAGCACAAAGTTCAAGTCCCATGCTGGTAATGGTGGTTTCCTAGGAGGTTTTACATTTTTAATTCCTCTCAGAAACTGCCTGAGTAGAGGATGCGAGAAGACAGGGGATCAAGCTGTATTCTGCAGAAATAGCTGATGCATGTATCTTGATGGAGGAATAGGACAGGCCTGTATGGAAAAGCTCTGCCAAATACTCCAGGATGTTGGCAATGTCTACCTTTGACACATCTTTCCCCTTTCAGTACTCCAAATGAGAAACCTTTTCCATTTTCCTGCATAGTTCCTTCTTGTTGAGGGTCTGCGGGCCTCAAGGATAATGTCTTTAACCCTTTGGGATAAATCTGGGTTAGTTGCTCTTATGTAATGTTCCAGGCAGTCAGCTGCAGAGTTTTCAGGTTTGGATGCAGGGTGTTGTAGCCGCCCTGAGTTAACAGCAAAGGAATCAAGGGTAGTGTCCACATTTTCCCCCGAGACATGCTCCTCAGTAATGGGTACCAATGTTGTCTTGGCCAGTCTGGAGCTATCAGAATGATCCTTGGACATTCCTCTTTGATTTTCAATAGCACCTTGTGCATCAAAGGAAGAGGTGGGAATGCATATGCTGTCAGGCCTTTCCAACTGAAGGATAGAGAGTCCACCTTCCAAGCAAGTGGGTGGAACGTCCTTGTGCAGAATTTCTTGAGCTGGTGATTGAGTGGGGATGTGAATAGGTCTATTTGTGGCAGTCCCCATTTCCTTGTGATGACCTTGAAGATGTCCGGGTGTAGCATCCATTCGTGAGCATCCGAGGTAGTTCTGCTTAATATGTCTGCTAGGATGTTTTCTTTTCCCGGTACAAAAATTGCTTGTAACTGAATGTTGTAGCTCAGAGCCATATTCCATAGGTCCAGTGCCATCCGGCATAGAGGATATGAATGAGTGCCTCCCTGTTTGTTGATGTACCACATAACTGTGGTGTTGTCTGTCTTTATCATCAACTGCCCTTCTTGGAGGAATGGTCTGAAATTCTGGATTGCTAGTTTTACTGCCAGCATTTCCTTTTGATTTATGTGCAGGTGCAGCTGATCTGGAGTCCATAAGCCTTGTATGCACTTGTCCAGCATGTGGGCCCCCCAACCGAGGTCTGAGGCATCCGTTGTGATGGTTTGGCTTGGTTGAATGCTGTGGAAGGGCAAACCTGGGTTTGACTGGCATGCCTGAGCCCACCATAGGAACTCTTGTTTCAGGCATGGGATTAGTGGTATTTCGGTTTCTAGGCTGTGCCTGTGTTGAGACCATAAATTCTTCAGGTACCACTGTGGCTTTCTCATATGCAGTCTGGCATGAGGGACCAGGATTATGCAGGATGCCATGAAGCCCAATGCCTGCAGTACTTTCCTTGCTGTTAGTTTGTTCTGCTTTGTTAATACCAAGAAGTAGAGAGGAAGTTGTTCTTGTTTTTCTGCAGTTAGGAATGCCATCTGTTTTACTGTGTCCAATTCTGCACCTAAGAAGGTTATTCTTTGGGATGGTATCAGTCTTGATTTTTCTATATTGAGTGTATATCCCAGGGCTTGCAGTAAGCAAATGACTCTTTGTAAGTCTTCTGTTAGCTTGTTTTTGTTGTCCGCTTGTATCAGGCAGTCGTCCAGGTATGGATATATTTGGATTCCCTGAAGCCTGCAGTGAGCGATTACTGATGCCAGGCATTTCGTGAACACTCTGGGCGCAGTAGATAAGCCAAAGGGCAATGCTGAGAATTGATAATGCTCTGATCCTGCAAGAAATCTGAGGTATCTTCTGCAATTTGGTCGTATGGGGACGTGCAGGTATGCCTCCTTGAGATCTAGAGTCACCAGCCAATACTCCTTGCCCAGCATGGGAAGAAGTTGCTGTAGGGTCAGCATTTTGAATTTTGGAACAATGATGAATGTGTTTAAAGCGGACAGGTCGAGAATAGGCCTCCAATTTTCTTGGTACCAGGAATAGTCTGGAGTAAAATCCCTTTCCTTGTTCCATAGATGGTACCCTTTCCACAGCTCTCATCTTTGCTAATTGAGCTATTTGTTTTAGAGCTTCTGTCTTTTGATTTGGTGGTAGGTTTGGCATTCCTCTCTTTCCTGGTAAAGTATGGAAATGAAACCTGTAGCCTTGGCCTATAGTTTGCAAAATCCACTTGTCTCTTGTGATGTAGTGCCAGTTTTTTGAAAATAAGGCTAACTTTCCGCCTAAGGGTGCTGCTATTTGTTCCCTGGTAGGCGGTGCCAGAGCCAAGTCACTGTGATTGTCCTGTTGCAGTGGTAGTAGTTGTGTCTGTGCCTCGCTGGTTGTTACCTTGCCACTGGCGTCCCCTGTAGGCACCTCCTCTGGATTGATTTCTGCCTCTTGAATGCCTATTCCTGCCTCTCTGTGTTTTAGAGGAGTCTGGAAAGGACCAATTTTGGAAGGCCAGTTCCTGCTAAACCTTGGAGGCTGAACCTGTAAGAAATCTTTCACTGTTTGTACAGATTTTGCCTTCTCTTCCATTTTCTTCAGTACCTGCTGAGCAGGAGAACCAAATAAACTGACCTTATCCATAGGAGCATCTAATAGTTTTGCTTTAACATGATCCGGCAAGACCTGTTCTTTCAACCATGCATGCCTTCTTATAACTGTGCCAGTCATGGCTGATCTAAAGGAAGCCTCCAGTGCATCATAGCCACATTTTAAAGAATGGTTACTAACCTGCTGAATGTTATGCACCATTTCTAGAACATATTTCTTATCTAAAGAATCATCAGAGGACAGTTTCTTAGTTAACTGATCAAGCATAAACTCCTGGTATTGGATCATATGAAACTGACAGTTCAAGGCCCTAGCTGAGAGAGTAGCAGAGGTGTATACTTTTTTACTCCATCTCTCCAAGGACCTGGATTCCCTTTCAGAAGGGAGAGGGTTTTTAACTGAGGTCGAAGCTACTGCCTTAGGCCCCTGGGAGATAGTCTCGGGATCTGCAAAAGGAGCCTTGTATAAATGGTGATGTGTGTCCGGGACCCTGTAGAACCTATCGGGCTTAGCAGGGGCTGGAGGCAAAGTATCAGGAGCAGTGCAAGCATCATTAAATGCATCATCTACAACAGGAAGAACTGGAGGTATAGCTAAAGGCCTATGTTGTGATAAATGCAAGAAGGTCCTAAGCCTTTTCCTTGAATCTGAGAAATCTTGCCCCTGCCATTGGAATTGCTCTCTCATGGCATGTAAGGTTTCCCCAAAGGAAAATTCCTCTGGTGGAGAGGCAGAAGGAATCGATTCCTCAGCATCAGAGTCTTCATAAGTAGAAAAAGGAGCCTCTGGATGGTCTGTATTGTCTGTATCATCAGAAGAATCATCTGAGGACACTGGCTCAGGGGGCTCTGCTCTAGGTCTCTTTTCTGGAGGAGGTTGAGAGGCCCTGTCTGGATGAGATTGGGATCCCCTTATTAAAGAGATGAGATCCTCTGCCAGAGTGAGCATTTGGGAACTGGAACTGGGCCTGTGAGAGGGGGGGCTTAACAGGCACAGACTTAGAAGTTTTGGCTGCTTTAGCCCTGGCAAAGGCCTTTATGGACATGGCTGCAGGCGGCCTAGCAGTACCACGTGCAGGGGTTGAAACATCCAAAGGGATGGTGTCCGATAATTCATGTGAAACCACATTAGCAGGTAGAATTTCAGAGGCCGATTCAACCAGGTTAGAAGGGGCCTCGGTAGTAGTCATGGATTCGGCTGAAGATAGAACCGTTTGCTCGGTTTCGGCCAAAACCGAGACACTCGTGGTTTGCTTAACCGTGGTTTCGGCCGAAACCGCGGACCGCGAGTGTCGGTCCTTTTCTTTGCGTTTCTTAACTTGTGAAGTCGGAGGATCAGACAGCATTATGTACGCAAAATCTGAGCTGAAAAACTGTTCAGCAAACTCCGACCGACGTCTAAGCGTCCGTCGGTTGAAAGAAGCACAGGCTAAACAAGCTGCTACGTCGTGGTCTGGGCCTAAACAAGGTAAGCAGTAAGAGTGGAAATCTTTATGAGGTATTTGTTTCCCACAAGTTAAACAGTTATTCACTTTTTCTGACATCGGCTGAGGCAAGAAAGAGTCCCCAACGGGTACTTAGCTTTTAGAAGTCTTCGAAGTAGTATTCGGTAGTAGTAATCTCTGGATCTGACCGACCGGCACTTGCGAACAGCTTCTGCTTCGGGCGCCACACGGCAAGAAAGACTGAGGAAAATGGCGTCGGCTGATGCCTTTATACCCGAAGAACTGCAGCTATGACGTCGGGTGAAGTGCGACACCAGCCGAGGCCAGACCCAGACTTTGGAATCCGGCCGACCGAAGGGCTGCCTGATGACAGGACAACCCATTTGTAAGGACTGCAGATGCATCCTTGAAGGACATCATCTTTAATAGTCATTCTGACTTGTTTCACTGTCCTTGGTTTTGGGGGGGGGTCCTGATTTCTTTTTGGAACCTCATTGCCATTTTGTCTTAAATGTCTGTTTATCGGCATTTTGTTGAGACTATTTATTTTGTTGTTTGCCATAAATGAATGAGGTGTTGGAAAACCCCTTACACACTGTGGAAAAGGAGGGCTAAATATCTTAAGAGATTCCCTGTATCAACTTAATGCTTTCATCACACTTTCTGATCACCCCTGTGGTAAAGAAACCAAAAATTAAACCTCTATCCAAAGGAGAATTTAAAATCTAGTTTTTACATCACCTGGGAGGTACTGGGTATGCAGCCAGGAAAACTCCTCAAAATGGGATCAATGGCCATAGCCCTGGAAGAAGTATCAAGTGAGTCATACACACACTGTAAATAATGAGTAGTGATTTGTACAATTGAAGAAACTAAATTAAAGCAGATTTTTACTCACAAGAAGAAAATGCAGACAAAACATTCTTCATATTTTCACAATTAGTCACATTAAGCTTTCAACATATGAGTTTGACAATTGAAAATTCTGAAAATCCATGTTGCAGAATCATACACTTTTTCCCCATACTTATCAAAAATCTTCCCATCCTTATCAGAAAGAATAGGATTGGAATTACTAAATGTTTAGCTACAGCATGATCGGGTTTGGGAAGATTGTATAAAAAATGTAAAAGGCTGAGGAACGCAATACATTCTGTTTGACTTTAGGGTAAACTGACTGGCTATCAGGAAAACTGCAGGTAGTAAGACACACATCCTTCAAAGCTGATAGAACTGGAGGAATGGGTAAAGGTTCTGGAAATTCCTTCTGTAACAGATCACAGTATTTCCTGAGGGACTAAGAAACCTCAGTGTTCTCCCATCGAAAACGCTGGCACATTCCTGAAATAGTCTTAAAGAAAGAGGAACTACCACAGGGAAAATCGGAAACTGAGCTCTCCTGTGAGTCTGAATCAGAAATCTGAGAAAAAGAACATCATCTGTCCCTTCATGTTCCTGTCCAGATTCAGACTCTTAAATTTCTTCAGGAAAAGAGGCATTCCTTTTTCTTTTTACCAGAAACCACTTTTATTTAATTACTGTACATTTGTTTACCTGGAACGTTCGACAAGACAAAATGTCCTTTTTCAGAGGAGGCCCGGGGAGAAAAGCTCCATATTTATAAATAACAGTACGATACACATACAACTTATAGATAAAAATGTTGTCAATCTCAGATATAAGCACAGAATGAAAAATACATGTTATACACTTCACTAATACAATCATATAGTCTAGATAGGAATAAAAAGAATATCATTACTGTGACTGAAAGTAGAAAAAAAAAAAAGTAAGTTAAGTATACATTTGCTAAGTAGGGTATACTATTCAAACACAAAGACAAGAGGCTGTGTTCTTTTAGCCGCCTTAAGACATCTATTTCCTAATCAGGGTTTGTGCAAGACGAGGTCTAGGATTCAGATAGGTGTGACTTGAGAAGTTTTTTAAAGTTGGAAGTGTTGGTAGTTGTTATGATTTTAATGGCAGGGAATTCCATGTTTTGGCTATGCAGTTGAAATAAAGTGAAACTCCAGCTGCATTGTTATGTAGGATATATTTAAGAATGATTTGTTAGTGGAACACAATACCCTGCTATTGGAGTAATGTTGTTGTTGTGTCTTTCGGCTTTTTCCCGGTTAGGGGTCACCACAGTGGAACTCCGGTCCGCTAATGACTGGTAGTTGATTTTTACATGCCGAGTTACCAGCCCTGACGCACAACCTTCAACGAAGGTACGCTCATTCGCACATGTCTTCACACAGAAGACGATCTAGCTGAGAATCGAACCAGACAACATCTTACTGTGAGGCGACAACGGTACCGCAGCACCACCACCGCAGAGATTGGAGTAATGTATTAAATTAAATTAAAATAAATAAACCTTACAAGAAGGATCAGTAGCCTGAATTAAACCCTGAGCTAGACCCACTAAAATACTCCTGTCTAAGGAAATGAGGATTAGTAGATATATGTTTAGTTTTCTGTTCCTTTTGAGGGGAAAATGGGACCATCAGTGTTATTAATGGCAACAGTAGCTTCCCCAGGGATGAGCACATTTTAACAAACCAGTGAAGTCTTTCCTGTTCCCTCTCTCAGGGTCAACCAAAGTGTCTGTCCCCTGTCAAATGAGGGAACCCCAGCAACCGCAAAGGATGTAGTTAACCCCTGGTCCATAGTGGTGCTAGCTGCTATACCAGAAGGAGCCAGGGTAAATTTGAATGGTCTGAGGAACAAACAACGCCCACAGCATAGCTACCCACCTGCAGCTGAGGCTAATAGACTGCAATGGTGGCAAAGTCTGTTAGCTTAACTTTTTCTTTTTGTGGCTGGAAGAAGGACCAACCATGGGACTGATAGTTTGTTCAATGGTCAAGTCAAACATGGTGCCTCTTTCCCAGGGAAAACAAACAGCAAAAACTGGTAAAAAATTATAAGTCTTTAAAAGTCACTTTTTCACCACAAAAACACAGTAAAAAGCTCTTTAACAGCCCCCCAAAAAGTAAAACAAACACAACTTCTCCACAGAAGAAATGGTTTTCAATTACTTTTAAACTAACAGGAAAAAAGTGCACTCTCACATAAAAGTACAATACACTGTGATAACAGTCCCTTAAAACATAAACTCCTAGCTTTAAAAATAACTTGCCAGAAAAGGAATGTATTAATAAATAAACATTTTTTTTTTTTTAAACATGGACTTTTTTCCTCAAAGGGAACTTATCTGCCCAACAAAAGAACAGCAGAAGAAAATCATTGAAAACCTCAGAGGAGCACACACTTTGGTGGCAGGGAAGCTCTAAAGGGGTTGGTCTCCAAACCGGACTTTCTTAGTTAGCTCAAGCTGACTGATGGTCTGGGTGCATGGATGGTGCCATGAAGCTTTAGAAGCTAAATAGCTGTTATATCCTTGACAGGATATAACCCATATAGCTAAGACTACTGCAGCAGTGATCAATATGATCATCATCCTGTGCGTCCTCCAGAAGGAATTAAATAAGCTCTATAAATGGTTTACAAAACATGGTCTAACACTAAACATTTCAAAGACAGATATCATGCTATTCACAGCAGATCAGAAATTTTTTTCACTCCAACTTCTCATCATTTTGGCGCACATATTTTTTTTTTGTTTACTATCATAACATCGATGAAAAATAAGTTATGTACTCAACATAACGCTCCATCTGAGTAGATGTACTTAATTTGTCTTCAACCTGTTATGGATCCGTATCAGATCTGACACGGACGCATATCCAGCAGCTGATCCGTGCTTCAAGCTCCTCCGCTTACCCATAATGCCCTTGTCTCCTTCCTCCATTCAGATCGAGTTTGCTGCTCCACATATAACATACACCTGACCCAACAAGACCTTACCACTACTGACAGCCCAAAATTCCTGAGCCAAAGCATAACAAGGGACGCTCCTGGAATGTTCATCTCCCATATACTATATGTCAATAGTGACAAGGTTGGGGGAAGGAGGGGGGGATGGTTGAAGACAAATGAAACGCCATACTAAAGAAAACAGAAAACTCCACAGGATACTTTTAAAACAAATACTGAAAACAGCTGAGAGAATCCAAATATCAAAGTAGATGTTGTAAAACCTGGTCAGTGACCACACAAAGACCACCAGGATATAAAATTCAATGAACAAAATTTATTGAAACGCTTTTCGTCTGCTTAGTAAGCAGACTTCTTCAGAAGACAAATGAAGTACAACTACTCAGATGGAACGTTGTGGTGAGTACATAACTTCATCATCTGAAGTAGATGACTTAATTTGGTCTTCAACCTGTAGGGACAGAGTCCCCAGCTACTAACACCTGGGTGGCCCTCATGGAAAGATATTCCGGAGCACCGCAGAGCCAAAGGATCCCCTGTTCCTGGATATGATGTCCAATTTGTAATGTGAGATGAAGGTATGAGATGAGGACCAAGTAGCTGCAGAACAAATATCATCCAGCGACACCCTGGACCAAAAGGCCGCTGAAGTAGCCATAGATCTGGTGGAAGGCGCTTTTACCTGACCCAGAAGGGAAATTCCCTTGATAGAATATGCTTGAATAATGCATTGGGAAATCCAATGACCAACTATCACCCTAGAAATTGGCTTCCCTAAGAAGGGTTTTGAGTAAGAAACAAGCAACTGATCAGATTTACAAAAAGCTTTTGTCCTGTGTAAATAGAATCGCAATTGCCTGTGTACATCCAGCAGAGGTAATTCATATTCACCCCTATTCTGGAAATTAGGAAAAAAGACAGGGAGATTTATAGTCTGATTAATATTGGCTTCTGACGCTACTTTAGGAAGAAAGGATGGGTTAGTACGCAGGGAAAGCCTGCCCTTATGAAAAATCATGTAAGGAACTTTGATGGATAGTGCTTGAAGTTCCGACACCCTCCTGGCAGAAGTAATAGCGACCAAAAATCAATCTTCCAGATAGATACTGCAAATCTACTGAAGCTGCAGTCTCGAAAGGAGGGGAGACTAAAACCTGAAGCATGAAAGTAAGGTCCCATGGGGGTGTAGGATCCTTCACTGGGGGTCATAAAAGAAAGGCACCTTTAAGGAAGGTCTTGCAAAGTTTAGAAGAGGCTAATAAAGACATATTTTCCCCCACATGAAAATTAGAAATTGCGGCCAGTTGGACTTTGACAGTGGAGGAACTGGCACCTTGCTGAAAAATCTCCACCAAAAACTCTAATACTGCGGACACAGGAGCAGTAAAGGGGTCCAGTGCCTGTTGCGAAGCCCATATGGAGAACTGTTTCCACTTGCTACTGTATATCCTTCTGGTGAAAGATTTGTGAGCCTCCACCAAAATGGTTTTAACAGAAGATGATAAACTGGGAGTCCTAATAATCAGGGAAACTGGAGCAGCCAAGCAGTGAGTTTCAGATTGTCCAGGTCTGGGTGAGGACTCCCCAAGGAACGAGAAATAAGATCCGGAACTGGATCCAAGGTCCATGGTGGAACTACTAGGTGAGACCAGAGGGAGGGAAACCAGAATTGGTAAGGCCAGAATGGGGCAATGAGGATCACAGTGTTCCCCAGCCTATGAGCTTCCTGAAGAAACTTTGAGATGAGGGTCAGCGGGGGATAGGCATAAAAAAGATTGGGAGGCCAAGCATGGACCAAAGCATCTCTGGGGGCTTCCCCTTGAGGGAGGTTCAGAGCGAATAACTCGCTGCATTTCACATTGGAAGGAGATGTGAACAGATCACAGCCAGGACAACCCCACTTTAGAAAGTTCTGCTCCGCCACTGAAGGATTCAGAGACCACTCATAAGGCATCAGGATAGATCTGCTGAGCCTGTCCACTAACATGTTGGACCGTCCCAGAATGTGCATTGCCACCAGAAAATGGCCGCTGTAGATCGCCCATTCCACACTCTCATGGTTTTGTGACAAAGGGGGTAAGATCTGGTTCCTCCTTGTTTGTTTATATACCAGACTACCGATATGTTGTCTGTCTGAATCGCAATTGTCCCCAGAGGAAGATGGGCATAAAGGGCCTGCAACACAAGAATCGCCTTCATCTCCAGGACTTTGACAAGCAAACTGGTCTTGGATGGGGACCAAGAGCCTTGGACTGTCCTTCTCAAGCAATACCCACCCCCCCCTAGCTGGGAGGCGTCCGTGGTCACTGAAGTTTTGGGAAAGGACAGAAGAAAGGGACTTCCCCGACTAGGTCCGGGGAATGAATCCACCTCCGAGGAGGATCCCTGCATACCCAGGAGATACGGACCAGATTAGACAATGGTAGAGCCTAATAGACACCATTGGATTGCCACAGTCCACTAAAGAATCCGCATGTGAAGTCGAGCTAGGGGTAATAGGTTGATCGTGGCTGCCATAGACCCCAACGCCCTCAGAACTTTCTCTGCTGTCAGAACTTGGGCTTGAAGGACGTACAAGACGTGTAACTTCAGACTGTGTACCCTGTTTGGGTGAGGAAAACTTTCATTTGGATAGTGTCCAACCGAGCCCTAATGAAATCTAGGATATGAACAGGGGTCAGTGATGACTTGTTGAAATTGATGGTGATGCCCAGTCTTCTCGCTAGTAAGAGGGAATAATCCCTGGTTTGGCAAAGTAGATGCTTGGTAGGGGGAGTGAAGGGCTAATTGTCCAGGTAAAGGAAGACCTGAATACCCTGAAGCCTTAGGTGAGCCACTACTACTGCTATCACCTTGGTGAACATCCTAGGGGCTGTGGTGAGACGAAAGGGAAGGGGTCTGAACTGATAATGACTGGCTCCCAGCCGTGAGCAGCACCTGTCCATCTTGATATGATAGTATGCATCCTGGAGGTCGATCGAGCACATCCAATCTTTCGTTAGCAGGTAGGGTGGGATGGATTGAAGTGTGACTATCCAGAATTTTGCCTTAGCTACTGACAGGTTCAAGGTGGATAGATCCAGAATGGGTCTTGGGTCCCCCATTTTCTTTGGCACTAAAAAGAGCCTGGAATAAATGCATGATCTGAATTGGCCTATGGGGAATGGGCTGAATGACTCATTTTCTTAGCAGCTTGTCTACCTCTAGCGCTTCTTCCTGCCTTTGCGTGGGTGGAACGTCTGGGAAGTGATTTGGTGGAAGAGGTGGTTCGATGAATGGGATGGAATAACCACTGGATATAATTTGTAACACCCAATGATCTGTTGTTTTGGACTCCCACGTGGCTGGGTGAAGAGCTAGAAGACCCCCGACTGCCTCTAGGGATGAGCAGTCGAGCAACCCTTCAGGGCAGCTGCCTGGGTCTATCCGAGAGAGAATAGTCCTTGAGATCCAAAGGTTCTCTGACCCCCTCTGCCTCTGGGACGGCATCTATCATAACCCCCTCTGCCTCTGGGGAAAGATGAGTCCTGAGTGTCCCAGGAAAACACCTGAGACTTCCGGAACCACATCTTCATCCCTCGCTGATTCCTAGAGAAAAGGATCTTTGAGGAGAGGAGAAGCAGACAGTGTCTTCCCGTCCTTCTCACTCTGGACCAAGGTCTCTCGAACTGACTTCCCAAACAGGGAAGAACTGTCACATGTGACATTTGCAAATGATGCCTTAAAGGGTTCCGAGAAGTGACAAAGCCAGAGCCAGACGTGACACCTCATAGCAACACCAGAACTGACTGCCCTGGCAGCTCCCTCTGTGGCATGGGAGAGAAGATGCATGGACATATTAGCTAATGCCTTGAGAGTGGCCATTGGAGCAGAGAATGTCTTCCTACCCTCTGACGACATGGACCCGGGGTCGACTCAGCGATTTCCTTGACCAAGTCTCGCTGTAGCCGAATAACGTGTGCCATATAGTTCAGCGTTCTTATGGAAAAAGTCACTGAAACATACACCTGCTTCCCTAAAAGGTCCATAGTCCTTGACTCTCAGTCATGAGGATGGACCATAGAGTTCTCCTGCACGAGCTCTTTCTTCATGGTGGCTGCCACCACCATAGCATCCACTGGGGACCCCTTATTGCAAGTGTAGGGGGGCTATGGACCCCATCAGGGTGTTTAGGGATGGGCTCCACAGTGTCCAGTTCCCTTCCATGCCAGAGATGTTATGAGGTCCACAAGCGGGTCCACGAGAGGGGACACCCAGGAAGTACATGGGCCCATACCGAATGCCTTGAGGAACACTGACTCATCTGAGGTCAGTTTTTGGGTAGGGCAGCCCTCCTCTGGCGAAGGAGTTGATTGGGGAGAACCTTCCCCTTCTTCCAAGTCAGTGTCTTCGGTGAGGAACTCCGGAGGGGAGTCCAGGTGCCTCCTTTTACATGTCCATTTGTGAGGAACCTCCTCAGTGGGACTCTCTGGGGAGGACTCACAAGCCTCTTGCTGCTCCCTCAGGGGAGCTTCCTGAGACAAACTGGACACAGGCTGTCCTTGAGATGGCAGGATGGTCAGGGCCATACCCAAAACAGAGGGAGTTGGGTGGAGTTGGAGGACAAGATGGTCAAGGGCCTCAACGAACTCGAGAGAACCCTCTCCACCATGTCAAAGGCCAAATGGGAGCAGACATCCTGTGAAGTGCCAGTAGAAGCCATCCCCCTCTGACCCGACAGGGGAGTCAGAGCCGAGACTCCAGGAGCCGAGATACAGAGGGGAAGACAGTGCTCCAACACACTTGGAGCTGACAGCGACCCCTTGGATCCAAAGCCAAGACTACAGCTCTGAGAGCTCGGATCCAATCTGGTTGGATCTGACATACTCAAGGTAATGGCCAGCATCGAGGTACAACGTACCTACTGTGTCGACACTCTGACCCAGAGGGTCACTGGATCCAAAGGTTCCGAAACCGAAGGTCGGATCAGAGAAGGAGTGATTGGAGTACAGAAGGACTGCGTGCTCCCTGCTCCGGAGGGAGAGGGGGCAGGCAAAACTCCCATCTGGATTTAGGTGCAGATAAACTTCCGCACCATCCTATCCATCTCTGCTTCACTAAGGCCAAGGCTCTGGGTCGAACAGGAGGAGTAGGCCACTGATACCGGCCTGGAGTGCCGATGAGGGGAGGCTCAAACAGGAGACTGGATCTGGGACTCCTCTGACTCGGGGGGAAAACCTGGGAGAGTGAAGCTGGGGAGAACCTGGCCTGGTTGTTGGCTTGGATTTCGGCGGAGGTCCCACCGGAGCTGAGCGGTCCAGCAACCGCTTCTCCTGCCTATCTTTTTTATGCTACTTCTCTCCTTCCCTGGACCTCTTGGTGGGAGTTTGTGTCCTAGAGGCCTGGGAGGGAGAAGAAGCTGATGTCAGGGAACAAGCTGGGGGTGCGGGGGCTGCTGTCCTCGAGGAGGGAAGTAAGCCCTTTAGAATAAGCTTATCCCTCCTGTCCTTAAGAGCCCATGGGTTACACTCCAAAGACAGGACAGGGGATAAGCAGGTGAGTGGCACCCAGGCATACCATGCACAGAGTGAGAGCATATGGCCACACTCTGTGCACTTCCTAAACCCTGGTTTTGGGGTATCGGAAATACTCCCAAACTGGCTAGCAGAAACACACACAACACACGCGCAAACACACTCATGCACGCACACGCACGCACACACACACACACACACACACACACACACACACACACACACACACACACACACACACACACACACACACACACACACACACACGCACGCACGCAAACACACACACACAAAGCTAGAAAGGGATGAAAAGGGAAAAACTTTTTTTTTTTAATCGAAGACCAAACGAGGGTAGGGAACACACGCACGCGCACGCAAACACACACACACACACACACACACACACACACACACACACACACACACACATACACACAAAGCTAGAAAGGGATGAAAAGGGAAAAACTTTTTTTTTTAACCGAAGACCAAATGAGGGTAGGGAATGTAGGATAGAAAAGGAATGGAAATCTCTAAAGATAGACAGAAAAGGGACCCAAAAAGCAACTCACTTACCCAAAAGATACTCAGAGCTCAGACCACAATGCTAGCTGTTTCAGCGGCAAATGAGATCTGAAGGGAGGAAGGAGGCAGGGGGCATTATGGGTAAGGGGAGGAGCTTGGAGCTCAGCTCAGATGCTGGATATGCGACTGTGTCGGATCCGATATGAATCCATAACCCACAGGGTGAAGACCAAATGAAGTCAACTACTTCAGATCAAAATAATTTCTGACTAAAACACCGAACGTCAACCACAAAAAAAAAAAAGTCGCAAATCACAATGTCAAATCAGCTGAACGAATTCAGCTGATTTGACATTAAAATAGAACACATCACGTAATGTCTGTGTATTAGTGTAAAAACACTAAGACCCTACACCTAACATCACGTTTTCCAACACCCCCTGCTATCTATATATTTCAACTCCGAGACTGCACTACAGTGAGGAACGGGATAAATTTCCAAAACTGCACTGCACCGCTATCTCTGACAATAATTTGAGTTCATATTAGTAAATGCACAGTGCATTCACTGATATGAACTTTCGATACAGAGACGTTTAGCAAGATGGACATTCGAAAATCCAACTTTCGAGTGTTCCAACTGCGGACAATCTGTTTGCATCTGTCATGGTAAACCATATTTTTTAGGTGCTTTTTGTCTCCGTGCCTAATAACCATCAAGTCTCACCCCTGTTAAACAGAACCAATTCATTCCCTTACCCAGGGATTTCACCTGGGACCAGCACAACAGCTGTCCAGAAGGGACCATCACTCAGGGAGTCATGAGGGGACCTTATGTCTTTCTCCAGCATCCCCATAATGACGTCATCTGTAATGGCCTAAACCCACCCCAGGGCAAGAAGACATGTGATCCACATTACTGTGCAGTCTCATACTGGCTTCCCATCTGAGAGCAAGCTTCCACACACCTGTGCTAAAGGTTACCACCAGGTGGTTCCTTGGTAAGCCTAATACCCATAGCAGGCCTTGCATTTGCATCACCGCCCCTTCTGGAGGAAGTGTAGCAGCATGCAGCCAGCTCTGTCCTGCCCTCAGCCTTACAAGGGGCATGCCCTTCCTTCTCTTCCAGCTCTGTCAGATAAGTGAGTTGCAAATCTACTCGACTTCTCTGGGCCATATTTATTTTTTTCCCCTCTTCACCTTCTCCACCCAGATAATTTTCAACTGGCCCAGGTCAAAGACTACAAATATTACAGACTAATACTTGATCTCTGCCTTACCTTGAAAGAATACACAGAAAAGGTGATCAACAAGGCCAAGAATGAACTTAAGGTGCATTACATTTGGTCACCTTACTCCCTCAAGATTGATGCAGACTGGAAATAAATGTGCCAGTACCTTGTTGCGAGTAAGCATTCCCCAGTGTAACCATGCACTCATCTCAAAACACATACTGACTGCTAACATTTATCAACTATATTTGTAGATTTAGCAACTTTGTTCCCAAAAATGAGGGCCATCATACTTCCTTTCATACGGCTTACTGGCTTTTAGTCACAACCAGATCTATCTTCTTCCTCTTAGCCGTCCCCTTTAAAATATTAAAGGACAGTCACTGCTTCTTCTCAGTGTAACGAAATAAATATCAAAATTGTCACAACAATTTAAGAACCCAGACAGAGAGAGAGAGAGAGCACAATGACTCTGAAAAGAACACCTATTATAAAAGCAACTGGAGAAAAACGTTTCTCCAAACAAATACCTATCACCAGGAATTGCTTCCAATCAAACCTGAGAGGAGAAGAGCTTATCAGGATTTCAGAAAAAAAAGCTAAAAAATAAGAACTCAGTGCTACACCTGCAGCTACTTCAATAATGGCTAGAATGGTTTCTTCCCCCTTCAAATGTCTTTTACACGCACAATGACTTTCGCTTTCAACATTTGGTGCAGACAAATATCACCTTCGATATTGTTGGCCTTCGACAGGGTGAAGTAGACTCAACTGTGACTGGACTGCAATCATGGATATTAGGTGCTGCATCCACAACAACTAGGATGCAGTTTCCCAAAAAAAAACAGGTTACTGAAGAGATGCACAGTTCACCCCCTTGCTCAGGAGAAGGGAAGTCTACTATGCAACTAAATGGGAGCAGCCTGTCTTGTGAAGGGCAGTGAGTTAAATGAGTCTAGATTCCTGTGGGGTAGACCACAAGAATCTCAGCTAAGACATTGCAATGGAGTTAACTGCAAAAATCAGAAGGAACATCCTAGCTTCAAGAGGGAAGCACTTTGGTTGCTTTGTCCTTGAGATGCTGGAGAAGGAGTACACGGTTTTAAATAAAGAAGCCTATTAGAAGGGACTGTTTCTATACAAAGCTATTGTTTCTGTGCTGGAAG